>NC_053398.1:76061003-76107061 GCF_905171765.1 Bufo bufo | reverse complement strand
ATGTGACTGTAATCAATGTACGTTTAATCAAAAATGACCAGTATATGAACAAACGTTTTTTTTTAACCGCAGAAACCTAATGGCCGTATTGTGGCCTAAATATGACTGTCACTTATGAACGTGTAATCAAAGATGACCAGTATATGAACAAACGTTTTTTTAACCACCTCAGCCCCCCTAGCTTAAACACCCTTAATGACCAGACCACATTTTACAATTCTGCACTGCACTACTTTCACGGTTTATTGCTCGGTCATACAACTTACCACCCAAATGAATTTTACCTACTTTTCTTCTCACTAATAGAGCTTTCATTTGGTAGTATTTCATTGCTGCTGACATTTTTACTTTTTTTGTTATTAATCGAAATTTAACAAAAATTTTGCAAAAAAATAAAATTTTTCACTTTCAGTTGTAAAAATTTTTTTTAAAACTACATTTCTATATAAATTTTTCTCTAAATTTATTGTTCTACATGTCTTTGATAAAAAAAATGTTTGGGTGAAAAAAAAATGGTTTGGGTAAAAGTTATAGCGTTTACAATCTATGGTACAAAAATGTGAATTTCCGCATTTTGAAGCAACTCTGACTTTCTGAGCACCTGTCATGTTTCCTGAGGTTCTACAATGGCCAGACAGCACAAACACCCCACAAATGACCCCATTTCGGAAAGTAGACACCCTAAGGTATTCGTTGATGGGCATAGTGAGTTCATAGAACTTTTTTTTTTTTGTCACAAGTTAGCGGAAAATGATGATTTTTATTTATTTTTTTCCTTACAAGTCTCATATTCCACTAACTTGTGACAAAAAATAAGAGCGTTCATTAACTCACTATGCCCATCACGAAATACCTTGGGGTGTCTTCTTTCCAAAATGGGGTCACTTGTGGGGTAGTTATACTGCCCTGGCATTTTAGGGTCCCTAATGCGTGAGAAGAAGTCTGGAATCCAAATGTGTAAAAAATGCCCTGTAAAATCCTAAAAGTACTCATTGGAATTTGGGCCCCTTTGCCCACCTAGGCTGCAAAAGAGTGTCACATATGTGGTATCGCCGTACTCAGGAGAAGTAGGGCTGTGTGTTTTGGGGTGTATTTTTACATATACCCATGCTGGGTGAGAGAAATATCTCTCTAAAAGTCAACTTTTCCCATTTTTTTTATACAAAGTTGTCATTATAGAGAGATATTTCTCTCACCCAGCATGGGTATATGTAAAAAGACACCCCAAAACACATTGCCCAACTTCTCCTGAGTACAGCGATACCACATGTGTGACACTTTTTTGCAGCCTAGGTGCGCAAAGGGGCCCAAATTCCAATGAGTACTTTTAGGATTTTACAGGGCATTTTTTACACATTTGGATTCCAGACTTCTTCTCACGCATTAGGGCCCCTAAAATGCCAGGGCAGTATAACTACCCCACAAGTGACCCCATTTTGGAAAGAAGACACCCCAAGGTATTTCGTTATGGGCATAGTGAGTTCATGAAAGCTTTTATTTTTTGTCACAAGTTAGTGGAATATGAGACTTTGTAAGGAAAAAAATAAAATAAAAAATCATCATTTTCCGCTAACTTGTGAGTATCTTTTAGGAGGGCATTTGGATTCCAGACTTCTTCTCACGCTTTAGGGCCCCTAAAATGACAGGGCAGTATAAATACCCCACATGTGACCCCATTTTGGAAAGAAGACACCCCAAGTTATTCCGTGAGGAGCATGGTGAGTTCATAGAAGTTTTTTTTTTTGGCACAAGTTAGCGGAAATTGATTTTTTTTTGGTTTTTTCTCACAAAGTCTCCCTTTCCGCTAACTTGTGACAAAAAATACAATTTTACCTGAACTCGCCATGCCTATCACAAAATACCTTGAGGTGTCTTCTTTCCAAAATGGGGTCACATGTGGCGTATTTATACTGCCCTGGCATTTTAGGGGCCCTAAAGCGTGAGAAGAAGTCTGGAATATAAATGTCTAGAAAAGTTAAAGCATTTGGATTCCGTGAGCGGTATGGTGAGTTCATGTGAGATTTTATTTTTTGTCACAAGTTAGTGGAATATGAGACTTTGTAAGAAAAAATAAATAAATAAAAAAAAATCAATTTCCGCTAACTTGTGCCCAAAAAATGTCTGAATGGAGCCTTACAGGGGGGTGATCAATGACAGGGGGGTGATCAGGTAGTCTATATGGGGTGATCACCACCCTGTCATTGATCACCCCCCTGTCATTGATCACCCCCCTGTAAGGCTCCATTCAGAGGTCCGTATGTGTTTTGCGGATCCACGGATCCATGGATCGGATCCGCAAAACACATACGGACGTCTGAATGGAGCCTTACAGGGTGGTGATCAATGACAGGGGGGTGATCAGGGAGTCTATATGGGGTGATCACCCCCCTGTCATTGATCACCCCCCTGTAAGGCTCCATTCAGATGTCCGTATGTGTTTTGCGGATCCGATCCATAGAGCCGTGGATCCGCAAAACACATACGAACCTCTGAATGGAGACTTACAGGGGGGTGTTCAATGACAGGGGGGTGATCAGGGAGTCTATATTGGGTGATCACCCCACTGTCATTGATCATCCCCCTGTAAGGCTCCATTCAGACGTCCGTATGTGTTTTGCGGATCCGATCCATGGATCCGTGTATCCACAAAACACATACGGACCTCTGAATGGAGCCTTACAGGGGGTGATCAATGACAGGGGGGTGATCAGGGAGTCTATATGGGGTGATCACCCCCCTGTCATTGATCACCCCCCTGTAAGGCTCCATTCAGACGTCCGTATGTGTTTTGCGCATCCGATCCATGGATCCATGGATCCGCATAAACACAGGCGGACCTCTGAATGGAGCCAGCCTTACAGGGGGGTGATCAATGACAGGGGGGTGATCATGGAGTTTATATCGGCTATATGTCATTGATCGCCCCCCTGTAAGGCTCCATTCAGACGTCCGTATGTGTTTTCCGGATCCATGGATCGGATCCGCAAAACACATACGGACGTCTGAATGGAGCCTTACAGGGGGGTGATCAATGACAGGGGGGTGATCAGGGAGTCTAATATGGGGTGATCAGGGGTTAATAAGGGGTTAATTAGTGACAGTGAGGGGGGTGTAGTGTAGTGGTGTTTGGTGCTACTTATTACAGAGCTGCCTGTGTCCTCTGGTGGTCGATCCAAGCAAAAGGGACCACCAGAGTACCAGGTAGCAGGTATATTAGACGCTGTTATCAAAACAGCGTCTAATATACCTATTAGGGGTTAAAAAAAATCGCATCTACAGCCTGCCAGCGAACAATCGCCGCTGGCAGGCTGTAGATCAGCTAGTTTACCTCCTGTGTGCGCGCGTTCACAGGAAATCTCGCATCTCGCGAGAGGATGCGCCGGCGCGTCTACCCAGAATAACAGGGCCGCCGCAAAGACGCAATCCTGCGTACGGCAGTCCTGTAGTGGTTAAACAGCAGTAACCAAATGGCCGTATTTGTGGCCTAAATGTGACTGTCACCTATGCACATGTAATCAAAGATGACCAGTATATAAACAAACGTTTTTTTGAACCGCAGTAAAAAAAATGGCTGTATTTGTGGCCTAAATGTGACAGTCACCGATGCAAGTGTAATCAAAAATGACCAGTATATGAACAAAAGTTTTATTTTAACCGCAGGAACCTAATGGCCGTATTTGTGGCCTAAATGTAACTGTAATCAATGTATGTTTAATCATCGATGACCAGTATATGAACAAATGTTTTTGTTAAACCGCAGTAACCAAATGGCTGTATTTGTGACCTAAATGTGACTGTCACCTTTGCACGTGTAATCAAAGATGACCAGTATATGAACAAATGTTTTTTTAAAACCTAAGTAACCAAATGGCCGTATTTGTGGCCTGAATGTGACTGTCACCTATACAGGTGTAATTAAAGATGACCAGTATATGAACAAACGTTTTTTTTAAACAGCAGGAACCAAATAGCCGTATTTGTGGCCTAAATGTGACAGTCACCGATGCACGTGTAATCATTAATGACCAGTATATGAACAAAAGTTTTATTTTAACCGCAGTAACCTAATGGCCATGTTTGTGGCCTAAATGTGACTGTAATCAATGTACGTTTAATCAAAGATGACCAGTATATGAACAAACATTTTTTTTAAACCGCAGTAACCAAATGGACATATTTTTGGCCTAAATGTGACTGTCACCTATGCACGTGTAATCAAAGATGACAAGTATATGAACAAACGTTTTTTTTAAACCGCAGTAACAAAATGGCCATATTTGTGGCCTAAATGTGACTGTCACCTATGCACGTGTAATCAAAGATGACCAGTATATGAACAAACGTTTTTTTAAACCGCAGTAACAAAATGTCCATATTTGTGGCCTAAATGTGACTGTCACCTATGCATGTGTGATCAAAAATGACCAGTATATGAACAAATGGTTTTTTAAAACAGGAGTAACCAAATGGCCGTATTTGTGGCCTAAATGGGACTGTCACCTATGCACCTGTAGTCAAAGATGGCCAGTTGTCACGGCCATGGCTATGACCGTGACTCCTGAACCGCATGCGGTTGTCAGCGGTTTATTTTGGTTGTCAATCACAGGTGAGGGCTGTGGTATTTGCCTCACCTGTGGTTGCCGCTGGCAACAGTATGTATGTGGCAGCATAGCAGTCTGAGCTGTGTCGTGGCAGCTTGCTATGTTGTGCATGCGGTTTCGTGTGATATGTGTGCACTTGGTTTTATATTATTGTGTGCACTTCCCCTTTAAGTGGTGTTTTCCCTTCCCTGGTGTGTGTGTGTGTGCACTTTGTGTGTCTGACTGTGGGTGTGGCTACTTGGCCCTATAAAGCCTCAGTGGAAGGCAGTAGTCAGAGAGGGTGCCTCAGCCATGCTTGTTGGAGACATCCTCCTGCTGGTTACCATCCTTCCAGTAAGGGCCACCCTTCCGGTCATACTGTCATGGCTGTGGATGGGGAAAACCCTCAGCCGTGCGATGCTCAGAAATGTCCGGTCGCTACTCGGCCAGGGCAACAGCATTAGGGAGCAGGTCACCTCCTATTGCGTCCCTAGCACTGACCCTGTCTCCTGTCCGCATGAGCCGACCCTGACGGTGGGAGGACTCATACTCTGGAACCTAATAGTCCCTGGAAGCCCACAGGACGGCCCCGAACTAGGAGGAGAGAAAGACTACATATTCCTCCTAGGCACGTAGGAACAGGGGTCTCACTGGCCAAGCAGCAGGGAGAAGGGGAACAAGAACAGCCTATGAATATGACAGGTGAACCTAACTGTTCCACACTAACCTGCCACAGCCTTGCTGACTGGAACCTGTGCTCAGGAACGCTGTCCACACAAACATAGACAAACAGCACACACATAAGAACACAAAGGAAGCAGGACATTCATAGCTGCAATAACAACCAAAAGCATAGGACATAAACTAAACATCAGGGATAAGGATATTATGACCGGAAGGGTGGCCCTTACTGGAAGGATGGTAACCAGCAAGCATGGCTGAAGCACCCTCTCTGACTACTGCCTTCCACTGAGGCTTTATAGGGCCAAGTAGCCACACCCACAGTCAGACACACCCAGTGAACACACACACACTAGGAAGGAGGTTAACCCTTCCAACACCAGGGAAGAAAAAACACCACTTAAAGGGGAAGTGCACACAATAACATAAAACCAATTGCACACATACACACATATAACACAAAACCGCATGCACAACATAGCAAGCTGCCACGACACAGCTCAGACTGCTATGCTGCCACATACATACTGTTGCTAGCGGCAACCACAGGTGAGGCAACTACCACAGCCCTCACCTGTGATTGACAACCAAACTAAACCGCTGACAACCGCATGCGGTTCAGGAGTCACGGTCATAGCCATGGCCGTGACACCAGTATATGAACAAACGTTTTTTGAAACAGCAGTAACCAAATGGCCGTATTTGTGGCCTAAATGTGACTGTCACCTATGCACGTGTAATCAAAGATGACCAGTATATGAACAAATGGTTTTTTAAAACCGTAGTAACCAAATGGCCGTATTTGTGGCCTAAATGTCACCTATGCATGTCTGATTAAAAATGACCAGTATATAAACAAACTTTTTTTTTTTAAACCGCAGTAACTAGAGTTGAGCGAACACCTGGATGTTCGGGTTCGAGAAGTTCGGCCGAACTTCCCGGAAATGTTCGGGTTCGGGATCCAAACCCGACCCGAACTTTGTCCCGAACTCGAACCTCATTGAAGTCAATGGGGACCCGAACTTTTCGGCACTAAAAAGGCTGTAAAACAGCCCAGGAAATGGCTAGAGGGCTGCAAAAGGCAGCAAAATGTAGTTAAATCCCCTGCAAACAAATGTGGATAGGGAAAAGAATAAAAATAAAAATAAAATAAATAAAAATTAACCAATATCAATTGGAGAGAGGTCCCATAGCAGAGAATCAGGCTTCATGTCAGCAGAGAATCAGTCTTCATGTCATAGCAGAGAATCAGGCTTCACGTCACCCAAAACTGGAACACTCCATTGTCATATATTTAGGCCCCGGCACCCAGACAGAGGAGAGAGCTCCCATAACAGAGATTCAGGCTTCATGTCAGCAGAGAATCAGTCTTCATGTCATAGCAGAGAATCAGGCTTCACGTCACCCACCACTGGAACAGTCCATTGTCATATATTTAGGCCCCAGCACCCTGACAGAGGAGAGAGGTCCCATAACATAGAATCTGGCTTCATGACAGCAGAGAATCAGTCTTCATGTCATAGCAGAGAATCAGGCTTCATGTCATAGCAGAGAATCAGGCTTCACGTCACCCACCACTGGAACAGTCCATTGTCACATATTTAGGCCCAGGCACCCAGGCAGAGGAGAGAGGTCCCATAGCAGAGAATCTGGCTTCATGTCAGCAGAGAATCAGTCTTCATGTCATAGCAGAGAATCAGGCTTCACGTCACCCACCACTGGAACAGTCCATTGTCAGATATTTAGGCCCAGGCACCCAGGCAGAGGAGAGAGGTCCCATAGCAGAGATTCAGGCTTCATGTCAGCAGAGAATCAGTCTTCATGTCATAGCAGAGAATCATGCTTCACGTCACCCAACATTGGAACAGTCCATTGTCATATAATTTAGGCCCCGGCACCCAGACAGAGGAGAGAGGTCCCATAACATAGAATCTGTCTTCATGTCAGCAGAGAATCAGTCTTCATGTCATAGCAGAGAATCAGGCTTCACGTCACCCACCACTGGAACAGTCCATTGTCACATATTTAGGCCCAGGCACCCAGGCAGAGGAGAGAGGTCCCATAGCAGAGAATCTGGCTTCATGTCAGCAGAGAATCATTCTTCATGTCATAGCAGAGAGTCAGGCTTCATGTCACCCACCACTGGAACAGGCCACTGTCAGATATTTTTAGGCCCCGGCACCCAGGCAGAGGAGAGAGGTCCCATAACATAGAATCTGGCTTCATGTCAGCAGAGAATCACTCTTCATGTCATAGCAGAGAATCAGGCTTCACGTCACCCACCACTGGAACAGTCCATTGTCAGATATTTAGGCCCAGGCACCCAGGCAGAGGAGAGAGGTCCCATAGCAGAGAATCTGGCTTCATGTCAGCAGAGAATCAGTCTTCATGTCATAGCAGAGAATCAGGCTTCACGTCACCCACCACTGAAACAGTCCTTTGTCAGATATTTAGGCCCAGGCACCCAGGCAGAGGAGAGAGGTCCCATAGCAGAGATTCAGGCTTCATGTCAGCAGAGAATCAGTCTTCATGTCATAGCAGAGAATCATGCTTCACGTCACCCAACATTGGAACAGTCCATTGTCATATAATTTAGGCCCCGGCACCCAGACAGAGGAGAGAGGTCCCATAACATAGAATCTGTCTTCATGTCAGCAGAGAATCAGTCTTCATGTCATAACAGAGAATCAGGCTTCACGTCACCCACCACTGGAACAGTCCATTGTCACATATTTAGGCCCAGGCACCCAGGCAGAGGAGAGAGGTCCCATAGCAGAGAATCTGGCTTCATGTCAGCAGAGAATCATTCTTCATGTCATAGCAGAGAGTCAGGCTTCATGTCACCCACCACTGGAACAGGCCACTGTCAGATATTTTTAGGCCCCGGCACCCAGGCAGAGGAGAGAGGTCCCATAACATAGAATCTGGCTTCATGTCAGCAGAGAATCACTCTTCATGTCATAGCAGAGAATCAGGCTTCACGTCACCCACCGCTGGAACAGTCCATTGTCACATATTTAGGCCCAGGCACCCAAGCAGAGGAGAGAGGTCCCATAGCAGAGAATCTGGCTTCATGTCAGCAGAGAATCAGTCTTCATGTCATAGCAGAGAATCAGGCTTCATGTCACCCACCACTGGAACAGGCCACTGTCAGATATTTTTAGGCCCCGGCACCCAGGCAGAGGAGAGAGGTCCCATAACATAGAATCTGGCCTTATGTCAGCAGAAAATCAGTCTTCATGTCATAGCAGAGAATCAGGCTTCATGTCATAGCAGAGAATCAGGCTTCACGTCACCCACCACTGGAACAGTCCATTGTCAGATATTTAGGCCCAGGCAGAGGAGAGAGGTCCCATAGCAGAGAATCTGGCTTCATGTCAGCAGAGAATCAGTCTTCATGTCATAGCAGAGAATCAGGCTTCACGTCACCCACCCCTGGAACAGTACATTGTCAGATATTTAGGCCCAGGCACCCAGGCAGAGGAGAGAGGTCCCATAGCAGAGATTCAGGCTTCATGTCAGCAGAGAATCAGTCTTCATGTCATAGCAGAGAATCATGTTTCATGTCACCCAAAATTGGAACAGTCCATTGTCATATAATTTAGGCCCCGGCACCCAGACAGAGGAGAGAGGTCCCATAACATAGAATCTGGCTTCATGTCAGCAGAGAATCAGTCTTCATGTCATAGCAGAGAATCAGGCTTCACGTCACCCACCACTGGAACAGTCCATTGTCACATATTTAGGCCCAGGCACCCAGGCAGAGGAGAGAGGTCCCATAGCAGAGTATCTGGCTTCATGTCAGCAGAGAATCAGTCTTCATGTCATAGCAGAGAATCAGGCTTCATGTCACCCACCACTGGCACAGGCCACTGTCAGATATTTTTAGGCCCCGGCACCCAGGCAGAGGAGAGAGGTCCCATAACATAGAATCTGGCTTCATGTCAGCAGAGAATCAGTCTTCATGTCATAGCAGAGAATCAGGCTTCACGTCACCCACCACTGGAACAGTCCATTGTCAGATATTTAGGCCCAGGCACCCAGGCAGAGGAGAGAGGTCCCATAGCAGAGAATCTGGCTTCATGTCAGCAGAGAATCAGTCTTCATGTCATAGCAGAGAATCAGGCTTCACGTCACCCACCACTGGAACAGTCCATTGTCAGATATTTAGGCCCAGGCACCCAGGCAGAGGAGAGAGGTCCCATAGCAGAGATTCAGGCTTCATGTCAGCAGAGAATCAGTCTTCATGTCATAGCAGAGAATCATGCTTCACGTCACCCAACATTGGAACAGTCCATTGTCATATAATTTAGGCCCCGGCACCCAGACAGAGGAGAGAGCTCCCATAACATAGAATCTGGCTTCATTTCAGCAGAGAATCAGTCTTCATGTCATAGCAGAGAATCAGGCTTCCGTCACCCACCACTGGAACAGTCCATTGTCACATATTTAGGCCCAGGCACCCAGGCAGAGGAGAGAGGTCCCATAGCAGAGAATCTGGCTTCATGTCAGCAGAGAATCAGTCTTCATGTCATAGCAGAGAATCAGGCTTCATGTCACCCACCACTGGAACAGGCCATTGTCAGATATTTTTAGGCCCCGGCACCCAGGCAGAGGAGAGAGGTCCCATAACATAGAATCTGGCTTCATGTCAGCAGAGAATCAGTCTTCATGTCATAGCAGAGAATCAGGCTTCATGTCACCCACCACTGGAACAGGCCACTGTCAGATATTTTTAGGCCCCGGCACCCAGATAGAGGAGAGGTTCATTCAACATTGGGTTGCCCCGTAATATAATGGTAAAATAAAAATAAAAATAGGATTGAATGAGGAAGTGCCCTGGAGTACAATAATATATGGTTAAGGGGAGGTAGTTAATGTCTAATCTGCACAAGGGATGGACAGGTCCTGTGGGATCCATGCCTGGTTCATTTTTATGAACGTCAGCTTGTCCACATTGGCTGTAGACTGGCGGCTGCGTTTGTCTGTAATGATGCCCCCTGCCGTGCTGAATACACGTTCAGACAAAACGCTGGCCACCGGGCAGGCCAGCACCTCCAAGGCATAAAAGGCTAGCTCTGGCCACGTGGACAATTTGGAGACCCAGAAGTTGAATGGGGCCGAACCATCAGTCAGTACGTGGAGGGGTGTGCACAGGTACTGCTCCACCATGTTAGTGAAATGTTGCCCCCTGCTAACACGTTCCGTATCAGGTGGTGGTGCAGTTAGCTGTGGCGTGGTGACAAAGTTTTTCCACATCTCTGCCATGCTAACCCTGCCCTCAGAGGAGCTGGCCGTGACACAGCTGCGTTGGCGACCTCTTGCTCCTCCTCTGCCTTCGCCTTGGGCTTCCACTTGTTCCCCTGTGACATTTGGGAATGCTCTCAGTAGCGCGTCTACCAACGTGCGCTTGTACTCGCGCATCTTCCTATCACGCTCCAGTGCAGGAAGTAAGGTGGGCACATTGTCTTTGTACCGTGGATCCAGCAGGGTGGCAACCCAGTAGTCCGCACACGTTAAAATGTGGGCAACTCTGCTGTCGTTGCGCAGGCACTGCAGCATGTAGTTGCTCATGTGTGCCAGGCTGCCCAGAGGTAAGGACAAGCTGTCCTCTGTGGGAGGCGTATCGTCATCGTCCTACGTTTCCCCCCAGCCACGCACCAGTGATGGGCCCGAGCTGCGTTGGGTGCCACCCCGCTGTGAACATGTTTCATCCTCATCCTCCTCCACCTCCTCCTCATCCTCGTCCTCCTCGTCCTCCAGTAGTGGGCCCTGTCTGGCAACATTTGTACCTGGCCTCTGCTGTTGCAAAAAACCTCCCTCTGAGTCACTTCGAAGAGACTGGCCTGAAAGTGCTAAAAATGACCCCTCTTCCTCCTCCTCCTCCTGGGTCACCTCCTCTTCCATCATCGCCCTAAGTGTTTTCTCAAGGAGACATAGAAGTGGTATTGTAACGCTGATAATGGCGTCATCGCCACTGGCCATGTTGGTGGAGTACTCGAAACAGCGCAACAGGGCACACAGGTCTCGCATGGAGGCCCAGTCATTGGTGGTGAAGTGGTGCTGTTCCGCAGTGCGACTGACCCGTGTGTGCTGCAGCTGAAACTCCACTATGGCCTGCTGCTGCTCCCACAGTCTGTCCAGCATGTGCAAGGTGGAGTTCCACCTGGTGGGCACGTCGCATATGAGGCGGTGAGCGGGAAGGCCGAAGTTACGCTGTAGCGCAGACAGGCGAGCAGCAGCAGGACGTGAACGCCGGAAGTGCGAACAGACGGCCCGCACTTTATGCAGCAGCTCTGACATGGCGGGGTAGTTGTGAATGAACTTCTGCACCACCAAATTCAGCACATGCGCCAGGCAAGGGATGTGCGTCAAATCGGCTAGTCCCAGAGCTGCAACGAGATTTCGCCCATTATCGCACACCACCAGGCCGGACTTGAGGCTCACCGGCAGCAACCACTCGTCTGTCTGTTGTTCTATACCCCGCCACAACTCCTGTGCGGTGTGGGGCCTGTCCCCCAAACATATGAGTTTCAGAACGGCCTGCTGACGTTTACCCCGGGCTGTGCTGAAGTTGGTGGTGAAGGTGTGTGGCTGACTGGATGAGCAGGTGGAAGAAGAGGAGGAGGAAGCTGAGTAGGAGGAGGAGGAGACAGGAGGCAAAGAATGTTGCCCTGCGATCCTTGGCGGCGGAAGGACGTGCGCCAAACAGCTCTCCGCCTGGGGCCCAGCCGCCACTACATTTACCCAGTGTGCAGTTAGGGAGATATAGCGTCCCTGGCCGTGCTTACTGGTCCACGTATCTGTGGTTAGGTGGACCTTGCCACAGATGGCGTTGCTCAGTGCACACTTGATTTTATCGGATACTTGGTTGTGCAGGGAAGGCACGGCTCTCTTGGAGAAGTAGTGCCGGCTGGGAACAACATACTGTGGGACAACAAGCGACCTGAGCTGTTTGAAGCTGTGTGTGTCCACCAGCTTAAATGACAGCATTTCATAGGCCAGTAGTTTAGAAATGCTGGCATTCAGGGCCAGGGATCGAGGGTGGCTAGGTGGGAATTTACGCTTTCTCTCAAATGTTTGTGAGATAGAGAGCTGAACTTTGCCGTGTGACATGGTTGAGATGCTTGGTGACGCAGGTGGTGGTGTTGGTGGTACATCCCATGTTTGCTGGGCGGAAGGTGCCAACGTTCCTCCAGAGGCGGAGGAAGAGGCCGAGGCGGCGGCAGCAGCAGAAGAGGCTGAGGCGGCAGCAGCAGAAGAGGTAGCAGGGGGAGCCTGAGTGACTTTCTTGTTTTTAAGGTGTTTACTCCACTGCAGTTCATGCTTTGCATGCAGGTGCCTGGTCTCGCTTCAGGCTCTGATGGCACAGCGTGCAAACCACTCGGGTCTTGTCGTCAGCACATTGTTTGAAGAAGTGCCATGCCAGGGAACTCCTTGAAGCTGCCTTTGGGGTGCTCGGTCCCAGATGGCGGCGGTCAGTAGCAGGCGGAGTCTCTTGGCAGCGGGTGTTCTGCTTTTGCCCACTGCTCCCTCTTTGTATTTTGCTACGCTGTTGGCTCGGTCTCACCACTGCCTCTTCCTCCGAACTGTGAAAGTCAGTGGCACGACCTTCATTCCATGTGGGGTCTAGGACCTCATCGTCCCCTGAATCGTTTTCCACCCAGTCTTAAACCCTGACCTCCTGTTCAGGCTGCACACTGCAGAAAGACGCAGCAGTTGGCACCTGTGTTTCGTCATCATCAGAGACTTGCTGAGGTGGTATTCCCATGTCCTCATCATCAGGAAACATAAGTGGTTGTGCGTTAGTGCATTCTATCTCTTCCACCCCTGGGGAAGGGCTAGGTGGATGCCCTTGGGAAACCCTGCCTGCAGAGTCTTCAAACAGCATAAGAGACTGCTGCATAACTTAAAGGCTCAGACAGTTTCCCTGATATGCATGGGGGTGATGTGACACACTGATGGGCTTGGTTTTCATGCGCCATCTGTGCGCTTTCTGCAGAAGACTGGGTGGGAGATAATGTGAACGTGCTGGATGCACTGTCGGCCACCCAATTGACTAATGCCTGTACCTGCTCAGGCATTACCATCCTTAGAACGGTATTGGGCCCCACCAAATATCCCTGTAAATTCTGGCAGCTACTGGGACCTGAGGTAGTTGGTACACTAGGACGTGTGGCTGTGGCAGAACGGCCACGTCCTCTCCCAGCACCAGAGGGTCCACTAACACCACCACGACCATGTCCGCGTCCGCGTCCCTTACTAGATGTTTTCCTCATTGTTACCGTTCACCACAATAAGAAAAATATTATTCGGGCCAATGTATTGAATTCAAATTCAGGCCTTTTTTTACAGACACCTAACACTATCTGGCTATCTATTTAGGTACCGTATTATACTAATACAGGCACACCAGTAATGACAGATTTAGCTGAATATAAATTTGAGGCCTATTATTTAGGCGCTGGGTGACAGGTATACGTTTACGGACAGAATTAGACTTGGATCTGCACAGTAGCGTGTTGTCGGTGGGTAATAATTCAATTAAGAATTATTAATTATGGTCATAAAAATAATTAACCATAAAAAAATTACATTTATAAAATTTGTCATAAATTCTTAAAATCATGACCTGGTGAATTGTAGACAACCTAATTGATAAAATTCACATCTGAGTCCGACTATTTCCTCAGATAAATAAGTTCTTTTTGACGTGAGATGATGTTAATGATAAAATGTAGTTCTGCATTATACAATAATACACAGGTATTATAAAAATATGCAGATTTATTTGTTACAAGGTTATAAACATATATAAGTAAATAAACATGCAAATGAATATATATAGCGTTAATATAAAGCATTACAAGCTTAACAATCCATGTGAGTGGAAATAACTTGTCACATTATAACCAAGCTATTAATAGGTTTAGGATATCAAAGTAGGAACATAAGTTAATACGTTACTTCTGTTCAGAGAAAACCTCATGATATCAGGATGGGCATGTCTAATCCTAGACATCAATATAGAATGCTAAATACATTCCACCCCCCTCTAACCAACTACACATCACATGACTTCAAGATGGGAAAATCCATCCAAGGATATAACTTAGAAGAGACAACTGTATCCTTCCGCCCCATCCTGGACTATTTTCACATATATAACTTTGGTAAGACTATTAAGACAAATAACAGGGATCTAGGATCTTACTAGACCATATCTTAAATGGGAAGGACTTGAAATAAGTCCTTCCTGTGGGAATCCATCACTTAGCTTGGCGAAGAATGTTCTATTAATAAATATATATATATGTAGTTAAGGCTGCCGTGCAGCCTGTATTTGTGGGAGGGGCTTAGGCCCCGCCCCCTTTGGCTATAAGACCCACGGAGTGCAAGGGACGGGACGTGCAGCCAGTTACCTGGTACTTCCGGTTCACGTCTGGTTCCTGCACGTCCCGCTCTTTTTTCGTCTCGGCTGGGTGAGTATTGGCTGCGGCGGCTCGTCTGGGGCTTTCGGTCAGGTAAGCAGGGGGTATCCTATGCCGGGGCAGCAGCGTGGGGACCGCATGGCGGGTCGGGTCCTCACCCCGGGGGGGGGGCAGCGCTCGGCTGGCCGGGATCTTACCATATATATTACATATCCATAAGCATACACAGGCTCCCGATGCGTTCCACGGTGGAACGCATCGGCAGGTACAAATTCCGCCCACCTCCCGGAGCTCCACTACTTCCCTGATGCGTTCCACAGTGGAACGCATCGGCATCCATAATTCGCTTAATCATTAGGAAGCCCATATCACCAACCTCGTCCCTGCGCTTCATCGTGGGGTACACAGGGGGAACCCCATACTCTTGCGGGGATGCCGTGGCCGGGCGGCGCGGGCTTGTTGTGCGGGCGGGCGTTCCGGGAGCAGCCGCGTGTGCCGGTTGCTAGGCACGCCCTGCGCCTCCGCCCCTGGTAACGCTCGCACCGTATTGAGAATCCCGCCCACCATGTTGTGCAAGTACAGACTGGCCAGAGGTAACATAGCGGTTACACATATGAGGTAACCAGCCGTCCACTGAGTTCCTATGTCCTGGTCTTTGGTACCTCCAGGACCACATATATATATATATACATGTGCAAACGCTCATCCACAGTACACAGAAAACGGTCAGGTACACCGGTGCTGGTGACTGACCTTAATGCAAAAAACCTTAAAAAAAAAAAAAAAAAAAAAACCTTTACCTTTTGCATCATCATATTACAGTGGCTGCTTCTGGTCGGTTATCTGTCACTCCACTCCGGTGCAAGGATTCTTTACGTACAGTAGGTAATACGTCCTATCTTCCATACGGGTATGGTATGTGTCACAGGGGTTTGGCCGCAGGCACTTTCACACGTTCCTTATCGTCTACTTGAAACATTCAGGCGCTATTCTGTCGGCCACCCCGGTGGCACATGATTCTGCCTGAAATATCTAGGGGGTCACTTTGTCTTTTGTGGTACTTCGGCTTGAAACGTTCAGGCTTGTGGTGTCCGCCACTCCGGTGGCATGTGGTCCGGCCTTGAATCCCAGGTTGTCAAAATGTTTATTGTGGTGCGTCTGCTTGAAGCGTTCAGGCTTAGTCACGTCCGCCACTTCGTGGCACGGTGTCCTGGTGGCAGGGTGTCATCTCATGTGGTACGTCCGCTTGAAGCGTTCAAGCAGTGTTATGTTGTTCTCTCCTGGAACGTCCAGGTTGCCATACTCGTTTACGGTGGCACGTCTGCTTGAAACGTTCAGGCAAAGTATGTCGGCCACGCGGGTGGCTCGTGGTCCTGCCTGGAACGTCCAGGTTGTCATATTCATTTCTTGGTGTACATCTGCTTGAAACGTTCAGGGAAATATCAAGTCCGTCACCCGGGGACACGTGGTCCTACCTGGTACGCCCAGGTGGTCTTTCCTGTCCCTTGTTACACGTTTGTCTGAAGCGTTCAGGCAATGTTGCGTCAGCCATCCCGGTGGCATGGTGTCCTGTCTAAGTACGTCCGGGGGGTTTTTGTTCACCAAGCTGGGCACACATCCACCATAGCAGCATGCTTGACCTAGCAGCACGCCGAGGGGCACGTCATCCTAGGTTGTTGGTTCTTCTGTCCTCAGCATTGTTGCCCAAAAAAGATTTTCATACTTGTTCTTGGTTTATACGGCAGCACGTTTGGGGTTTCAGTGCCGGCAGTTTTTTCCATAAGCAAGGCCTCCACCTCGGTTGGTGGTACGAGCCTCCGGTACGGTATCATTGTCTTTGTCACCAAAATTCCATAACCAGGTGAGTATCAATTCAGGTCCATTAGGCTGGCCAGAATCTAGGGGCGGTTTCACAAAAAAAAAAAAAAAAAAAAAGGTCCATCGGGTTGTCCTAGACACACCTGGGTGCGCACAAGTAACAAAGGTTTTGTCCTCAGGTCTTATCCAGGGCGTAGAGGTTACAGCGCGGTCAACATGTCCCAGGCCTCAGACATCGACGATGCCTCGTCCATCTCCGGGTCCATGGTTTCCGGTCTGGCTGGTCATGGATCCCTGAGGAACTGGACCATTCCAAAACTGGTGGCCGAATTAAATAGAAGGGGCATTAGTCACCCGGCTTCGGCCAGGAAAGCCGAACTTTATAGGCTACTGGTGTCGAGCCCGGAACCAGCAAGCGAGCAGCTGGTAGTGCCTTCTATCCAGGCTTCACTGGCTCAATTAAATGCCACCATGGGGAGTCTGGCTGCCTCGGTAGCGGACATCCAGCACAGGGTCGTGGAGCTGGAGTCCAGGGCCTCCACCTCGTCGCAGTCAGTAGCGACCATATCGGCAGTATCGGGGCCGGTGGCAGGTTCCCTAGGTATGTCTTCTACTCCGCCGGCCATTGTCCCAGCTCATTTTGTGGCAGAGAATATCAGGAGAGATATACTGGCGGGCAAAGAAGTCAACCTGGCATCTATCCTCATAGCTTCCCACGATGCTAGTGAGCACAGAACCATTGATTGCGGGGAGGTGTCAGTGGTGATGAAGTCTAAAGATGCCAGGCTGAATCGCAAGCTGTCTATACCAGAATTTGTTCTCGCCTTTAGCTTGTTCCGAGACGTCATCTGCTCGGCGCAGCCTAATAGGAGGGAGGAGCTGGACGCCTATCTATATCAGGTCACCGATTTGGGCCACAAGTATGGGGGCTCGGCGTTTTATGACTACCATCTGTCCTTCGCGGCTAAAGCCGCAGCCTCCCTAGCACAGTTTCAATTCTTGACCAATTGGGCTGTGCTAGACATGGAGCTTTTCTGCAGGCATTTTGCAGGACTCCGAGCCCCCACTTGTGGTTCATGCCAATCCATTTTCCATGTCACGGTATGGTGCCCCAACGAGGCGTCTGCCCGTCCAGATAGAGCCCTTCCAAGTACAACGGGGGTCACCAGGGGTCCGGCCCTCATGGACAAGTTTGGCAGGCCTATTGTGTATCTGGGCAAAAGCCAGATATGCAATAACTTCAACTTCGGGCACTGCATGTTCAGCGGGTGCAGGGCACTTCACGTGTGCACGGTCTGCTTTCGGGCGCATCCCAGGTCCACCTGTCCCAAAAAATCGGCCAAGCAAGCATGACTGACCGACGTCAACGTGGATCTCCTGGAAACACTCCTGGAAAGTCATGACGACCGGCAGTTCGTGCAGCACTTGATCACTGGCCTGTCAATAGGGTTCCACACAGGATTGGTGGCCCTGCCACATTCGAATTGGGAGTGTGAGAACCTCCTATCTGCAAGACAAGATCCTGAGGCGGTGCAAGCGGTTTTGTCCTCAGAATTGGAAAAAGGCTTCATCATCGGCCCTTTTGACTCAATTCCTTTTGAAGTATGGAGGGTCAACCCAATTGGTGTGGTGTCAAAGAGAGGCTCAAATAAAAAAAGGCTGATCTATGATCTCTCGGCTCCTCATTCCTCACATATTCCCAGTATCAACTCGCTCATACCGTAAGAGGAGTTCAGCATGAAGTACTCCTCTATCGATGAGGCCATTCAGTTCATTCTCAAGGCAGGCAGGGGGGCCTGGTTGTCGAAAACTGATATTGCCGATGCCTTTAAATTGCTCCCGATCCTCCCGCAACTGTGGCAATATTATGGCATCAAATGGGCAGGAAGATACTACTTTGCCAATCGTCTCACGTTTGGCTCAAAAAGCAGCCCTTGGCTGTTTGACCGGCTGGCCCAGGCCCTGCATTGGGTTCTGGTCGAACATGGGCAGGTTCCGATGTGTATCCACTACTTAGATGATTTCCTGCTGGTAGAGCACCCCGACAGTCAGCCCTCCGGTTTATCCTCTCTGCTGGAATTGTTCTCGGCGCTCCAAGTTCCTGTCGCCACTGGGAAGACGGTCGGTCCTTCCTCAACGATCACCTTCCTAGGGGTCATTCTGGATTCGGTTAAATTGGAAGCAAGGCTCCCTGAGGAGAAGTTACAGCAGATCCGGTTAGCCATCCAGGAGGCTGCCAAATCCTGCTTCCTGACCAAAACAAGCCTCCAATCCTTGCTGGGCCGGCTGAATTTCGCCATGAGGGTCATGCCCCAGGGGCGCACCTTCGTGTCTCGACTCTTGCTGCTCCTGCCATCAGCCCCGGAACAAGACAGTGTCATTCATCTAGATCAACAGGCCATGGCGGACCTGTCCATGTGGAGCACGTTCATGTCCTCTTGGAATGGCGTCAGGTTGTTTATTCCCCCCCGGGGCTCATCCTCTCCCACGGTCTATTCCGACGCGGCCGCATCCAAGGGCTTTGCAGCCATTTTTTGCAACCACTGGCTGGCCGGTGCCTGGCCGTCTCAGATTATGCTGGACGGGCAGGCCCTCAGGTCTTCGCCCTTCTTGGAGTTGTATCCAGTGGTGGCAGCGGCCCATGTATGGGGCCACGTTTGGTCTAACTCAAGGGTATCATTCATCACCGATAGTCAGGACGTGGTCGACATCATCCGCAACGGCAGAGCCAAATCCCCAAAAATCATGGCTCTTATGCGTAGGCTGGTATGGTTATCCATGGTACACAATTTCTGCATTGAGTGCTCCCACATACAGGGATCCAAGAATACGGCTGCTGATGCGCTGTCCAGGTTTAACGTCGATGTCTTCTTTCAGAACATGCCGCTCGCGGACGCAACGGGGGCAGACGTTCCGGCGTACAGCGACCTGGTGTGGGACTGACATCTTTAATCTCCAAGGCAAAGGACCTGTTGCACCAGAGCCTGTCTGAGAATACAGTCAGGAACTATCAGACGGGCTGGAATCTGTTTAAGAAATTCACCGAGAGTCATCAACAGGGCGACGTGGATGACGTGTCGTTCATCATGGCCTTCATCGCACATTGTCATGCCAACCTCGGGCTCGCTCACAATACCATCCGCCTGTATTTAGCAGGGGTGCAACATCAATTCACGTTGGACAATCCGGCCCGGATCTCTTTTTTAACTTAACAAGCGATCAAGGCCACACTCCGGGGCATTGAGAAAGCCGGTGTAAGCAGGCCGGTGGTCCGGCAACCCATGACCGGCTCCTTATTTAGGCTGTTGTCCTTGGCTCTGGATGATGATCCTTTTGGGCCCTTCATTAGCACAGTCATTAAGGCCGCCCTTTACCTGGGGTTTTACGGTTTCCTTCGTCCAGGGGAATTCACCACCTCCGTCCGCAGCGGTCGTCATCTCCTGAAGCAGCACTTGACCTGGCATCACGACCAGGTTGTTCTGAGCATTCCATCTACCAAGACCGCTCAGACAGGACCTCCAACCTTGGTGTCCTTCTACCCTTCGCACAACGACTGGTGCCCGGTCAAGGTGCTGCGGCAGTTGGCAGTGGCTCTGCGGGCGGCAGCAGCTGATAGTCCCCTACTCCCCTTCAAAGGGGGGCCATTGTCCACGCCCCAGTTCATGTCTCATGTGCGGTCATTGGTGGCGGGGTTAGGGCAAGACCCAAAGAGCATCTCGGGACACTCTTTTCGTATTGGGGCAGCCTCTGCGGCTTCTAGGCACCAGATACCTCCTCATGTCATCAGGAGCATGGGGCGCTGGAGGTCGTCATGTTTTTCTAGATACATTCCTAACCCTCAATCAGAGATCCGTGAGGCTTTCTGTTCTCTTGCCCTGTAACCCTGCAATAAAGAATCTGTCCGTATATTTGTCTCCTTTTTAGCCCCTTTTAGGCCTATCCTCGTTACAGGCTTCCGGCATTTCCAAGCCAGATGGTGGCGCTAGCTCCTACGTCCAGGGACCGGCGCCCTGACCACAAGTAGTTAAGGCTGCCGTGCAGCCTGTATTTGTGGGAGGGGCTTAGGCCCCGCCCCCTTTGGCTATAAGACCCACGGAGTGCAAGGGACGGGACGTGCAGCCAGTTACCCCCACCCTCCCTTCCCTTTTTCTTAGCTCTTCCTTAAGGGTAGGCCCCCTTTTAGGCCTATCCTCGTTACAGGCTTCCGGCATTTCCAAGCCAGATGGTGGCGCTAGCTCCTACGTCCAGGGACCGGCGCCCTGACCACAAATATATATATATAAAAGCAATTATTTAATGCTTTGCTAGATTATGAGTCTAGATTCTTCTGCAGGTAGAATGAAGCCCTCACAATATCCTAAGACTACATCTCAATATGGAGATGATCAATTAATTTAATTATTTATTTATTCGCCAATCTAGATGGTATAATTTCATCCACACTATCAAATTAGTCTTAATAAAATGAAATATCATTTTCTGTGTCTCTTACCAAGTCCTAGTAGGAATCTCACTTCTGCTCCTAGGAAAGCTGGGTGGCCCATCATAGCGCATCTCATCATGGCTTTTATCTTGATAGACCCCTCTACTTCTCTTCTCTACTCTTTTTCTCCTCTCCTTTCTCCTTCCTCTTTTTTCTCTTCTTTCTTTCCTACCTCCTGTGTATGGCTTATGATCACAAACTTATCAGTTAGACACACATTCCTAGTTTGGAACTTTCCAATCATTGTCGGATGGGTGTGACCATTGATAAAATGTGACATCATAACCTTACCCAGAATGCATTTTTGCTACTATTGTAATGTCACCTACTGATACCTAGGTGGCACTGCTGTATAAGCTATTTGCATCATAGTATAAAGGGTTAACTTATGTAAGTCTGAATATACATTTTGACCTTAGAAGCTTTAATTCAAAGCCATAGGGCAGGGCTGGCCAACCTGTGGCTCTCCAGCTGTTGTAAAACTACAATTCCCACCATGCCCTGCTGTAGGCTGATAGTTGTAGGCTGTCTGGGCATGCTGGGAGTTGTAGTTTTGTATAGTTCGGGTTCGTACCGAATTTTGGGGTGTCTGTGACACGGACCCGAACCCGAACATTTTCGTAAAAGTCCGGGTTCGGGTTCGGTGTTCGGCGCTTTCTTGGCGCTTTTTGAAAGGCTGCAAAGCAGCCAATCAACAAGCGTCATACTACTTGCCCCAAGAGGCCATCACAGCCTTGCCTACTATTGGCATGGCTGTGATTGGCCAGTGCAGCATATGACCCAGCCTCTATATAAGCTTGGGTCACTTTGCGCTGCACGTCCCTCTGCTGATTCAAGCATAGGGAGAGGTTGCAGCTGCGACGTTAGGGCGAGATTAGGCAGATTAACTACTCCAAAAGACTTCATTCTGTGATCGATCTGCAGCTGTGGATCATTGAAGTGCTAATATTGACTTGCTCACTTTTTTGAGGCTGCCCAGAGCGTTTTTAGATCATTTTTTTTCTGGGGTGATCGGCGGCCATTTTGTGACTTGTGGTGCGCCAGCACAAGCTATCACCAAGTGTATTTAACCATCAATAGTGTGGTTATTTTGTGCTATATCCTACATCAGCTGCAGGCTGAGCCTGTGTCACCGAAGTGCATTTAAGCATCAACAGTCTGGTTATTTTTTGGCCATATACTACATCAGCTGCAGGCTGAGCCTGTGTCACCGAAGTGCATTTAACCATCAACAGTCTGGTTATTTTTTGTCCATATACTACATCTGGTGCAGGCTGAGCCTGTGTCACCCAAGTGCATTTAACCATCAACAGTGTGGTTATTTTTTGGCCATATACTACATTAGGGGCAAGTTGAGCCTGTCACCCAGCGCCTAAAAAATAGACCTGACATTTTTATTCAACCAAATCTGTACTGTTTTAGCTGGTCAAGTTATTTGTAGTGACCGTAAAAGCACACTTTTCGTTATGGGTTGAAAAACTATTCCCAAATTTGCCATTCTTAAAATAACTAGTTTCTGGTATATGAGGCCTACTTGAAATCTATCCCAAAAAGGATATCTTACATTGAAGGTGCTGATAGTGTCATTCAGAAAAACCTAAGACACACGCTACCGTGCAGATAGAAGTCTGATTCTGTGATTAAACCTATACCTGTCACACAGCGCAAAAAAAAAACAGGCCTGACATTTCTATTCAACCAAATCTGTACTGTTTTAGCTGGTCAAGTTATTTGTAGTGACCGTAAAAGCAGACTTTTTGTTCTGGGTTGACAAAACTATTCCCAAATTTGCCATTCTCAAAATAACTAGTTTCTGGTATATGAGGCCTACTTGAAATCTATCCCAAAAAGGATATCTTACATTGAAGGTGCTGATAGTGTCATTCAGAAAAACCTAAGACACACGCTACCGTGCAGATAGAAGTCTGATTCTGTGATTAAACCTATACCTGTCACATAGCGCAAAAAAAAAAAACAGGCCTGACATTTCTTTTCAACCAAATCTGTATTGTTTTAGCTGGTCAAGTTATTTGTAGTGACCGTAAAAGCAGACTTTTTGTTCTGAGTTGAAAAACTATTCCCAAATTTGCCATTCTCAAAATAACTAGTTTCTGGTATATGAGGCCTACTTGAAATCTATCCCAAAAAGGATATCTTACATTGAAGGTGCTGATAGTGTCATTCAGAAAAACCTAAGACACACGCTACCGTGCAGATAGAAGTCTGATTCTGTGATTAAACCTATACCTGTCACATAGCGCAAAAAAAAACCAGGCCTGACATTTCTATTCAACCAAATCTGTACTGTTTTAGCTGGTCAAGTTATTTGTAGTGACCGTAAAAGCAGACTTTTTGTTCTGGGTTGAAAAACTATTCCCAAATTTGCCATTCTCAAAATAACTAGTTTCTGGTATTTGAGGCCTACTTGAAATCTATCCCAAAAAGGATATCTTACATTGAAGGTGCTGATAGTGTCATTCAGAAAAACCTAAGACACACACTACCATGCAGATAGAAGTCTGATTCTGTGATTAAACCTATACCTGTCACATAGCGCAAAAAAAAAACAGGCCTGACATTTCTATTCAACCAAATCTGTACTGTTTTAGCTGGTCAAGTTATTTGTAGTGACCGTAAAAGCACACTTTTTGTTCTAGGTTGAAAAACTATTCCCAAATTTGCCATTCTCAAAATAACTAGTTTCTGGTATATGAGGCCTACTTGAAATCTATCCCAAAAAGGATATCTTACATTGAAGGTGCTGATAGTGTCATTCAGAAAAACCTAAGACACACGCTACCGTGCAGATAGAAGTCTGATTCTGTGATTAAACCTATACCTGTCACACAGCGCAAAAAAAAAAAACAGGCCTGACATTTCTATTCAACCAAATCTGTACTGTTTTAGCTGGTCAAGTTATTTGTAGTGACCGTAAAAGCAGACTTTTTGTTCTGGGTTGAAAAACTATTCCCAAATTTGCCATTCTCAAAATAACTAGTTTCTGGTATATGAGGCCAACTTGAAATCTATCCCAAAAAGGATATCTTACATTGAAGGTGCTGATAGTGTCATTCAGAAAAACCTAAGACACACGCTACCGTGCAGATAGAAGTCTGATTCTGTGATTAAACCTATACCTGTCACACAGCACAAAAAAAAAACAGGCCTGACATTTCTATTCAACCAAATCTGTACTGTTTTAGCTGGTCAAGTTATTTGTAGTGACCGTAAAAGCACACTTTTTGTTCTGGGTTGAAAAACTATTCCCAAATTTGCCATTCTCTAAATAACTAGTTTCTGATATATGAGGCCTACTTGAAATCTATCCCAAAAAGGATATCTTACATTGAAGGTGCTGATAGTGTCATTCAGGAAAACCTAAGACACACGCTACCGTGCAGATAGAAGTCTGATTCTGTGATTAAACCTATACCTGTCACATAGCGCAAAAAAAAAACAGGCCTGACATTTCTATTCAACCAAATCTGTACTGTTTTAGCTGGTCAAGTTATTTGTAGTGACCGTAAAAGCAGACTTTTTGATCTGAGTTAAAAAAACTATTCCCAAATTTGCCATTCTCAAAATAACTAGTTTCTGGTATATGAGGCCTACTTGAAATCTATCCCAAAAAGGATATCTTACATTGAAGGTGCTGATAGTGTCATTCAGAAAAACCTAAGACACACGCTACCGTGCAGATAGAAGTCTAATTCTGTGATTAAACCTATACCTGTCACATAGCGCAAAAACAAAAACAGGCCTGACATTTCTATTCAACCAAATCTGTACTGTTTTAGCTGGTCAAGTTATTTGTAGTGACCGTAAAAGCAGACTTTTTGTTCTGGGTTGAAAAACTATTCCCAAATTTGCCATTCTCAAAATAACTAGTTTCTGGTATTTGAGGCCTACTTGAAATCTATCCCAAAAAGGATATCTTACATTGAAGGTGCTGATAGTGTCATTCAGAAAAACCTAAGACACACGCTACCGTGCAGATAGAAGTCTGATTCTGTGATTAAACCTATACCTGTCACATAGCGCAAAAAAAAAACAGGCCTGACATTTCTATTCAACCAAATATGTACTGTTTTAGCTGGTCAAGTTATTTGTAGTGACCGTAAAAGCAGACTTTTTGTTCTGGGTTGAAAAACTATTCCCAAATTTGCCATTCTCAAAATAACTAGTTTCAGGTATTTGAGGCCTACTTGAAATCTATCCCAAAAAGGATATCTTACATTGAAGGTGCTGATAGTGTCATTCAGAAAAACGTAAGACACACGCTACCGTGCAGATAGAAGTCTGATTCTGTGATTAAATCTATACCTGTCACATAGCGCAAAAAAAAACCAGGCCTGACATTTCTATTCAACCAAATCTGTACTGTTTTAGCTGGTCAAGTTATTTGTAGTGACCGTAAAAGCAGACTTTTTGTTCTGGGTTGAAAAACTATTCCCAAATTTGCCATTCTCAAAATAACTAGTTTCTGGTATATGAGGCCTACTTGAAATCTATCCCAAAAAGGATATCTTACATTGAAGGTGCTGATAGTGTCATTCAGAAAAACCTAAGACACACGCTACCGTGCTGTCACGGATGGTGTACAGGAAACAAGACAATACCATATAAACAATGTCTCTCTGGATCCACAACTAAGGAACAAAGGGAGACCCCTGCAATAGAGCTGCCGCTCTCCCTCACTGCTCAGCCTATGCGAACACCCCAAAGGTGGATGGCCGCATATCCACGTTCCTCGGCTATCTATTACCTGAAGACCCTACAATAGTGAAGGGACACGACCACCGGCTCCCTACACTGACACGGAGGGAGTCAGGGTCACCTGGATCCAGAAAACACAAAAACATAAATACATAAACAGCACTTATCTGCAGACGACTGACGACTGAGGAGTGAGGACTGGGGACTGGGGACTGGGAACTGGGAACTGGGAACAGCATGCACACACACTCCAGGAAGTTGTATAAGCCGCACACTACTGCATTATGGGGAGGAACTTAAAGGGTAGCGATCAGTCTGACTGCATGACAGCTGAGATAGACTAACGAGATGAGAAACTAAACCAAAACAAAGAAATTCAAGGAGGAGGATCTGAGAAGCTCCTGTGAGCGCTTCTCAGCTGTCTGACTGTGACAGTACCCCTCCCTCTAGGAGTGGACTCCGGACACTCAGGGCCCACCTTCTCAGGATGGGACCTATGGAAAGCCCTGATGAGACGAGAGGCCTTAATGTCCGTCACTGGGACCCACATCCTCTCCTCAGGACCATAACCCTCCCAATGAACGAGGTACTGGAGGGAACCGCGGACAAGACGAGAATCCACAATCCTAGAGACCTGAAATTCAAGATTTCCATCAACCATAATCGGAGGAGGAGGCAAAGGCGAGGGTACAATAGGTTGAACATAAGGTTTCAATAAGGACTTATGAAAAACATTATGGATCTTCCAAGTCTGAGGAAGATCAAGACGGTAGGCAACAGGATTGATGACAGACAGGATCTTGTAAGGCCCAATAAACCTAGGACCCAACTTCCAGGAGGGAACCTTCAATTTGATATTCTTGGTAGACAACCACACCAGATCACCAACATTCAGGTCCGGACCAGGCACACGTCTCTTATCCGCCACACGCTTATATCTCTCACTCATGCTCTTTAGATTATCCTGAATCTTTTGCCAAATAGATGACAAAGACGAGGAGAATCTGTCCTCATCAGGCAAACCAGAAGAGCCCTCTCCCGAGAAAGTCCCAAACTGTGGATGGAACCCATATGCACCAAAAAATGGTGACTTATCAGAGGACTCCTGACGACGGTTATTTAAAGCAAACTCAGCAAGGGACAAAAAAGAACACCAATCCTCCTGATTCTCCGCCACAAAACAGCGCAGATATGTCTCCAGATTCTGATTGACGCGCTCTGTCTGGCCATTCGACTGCGGATGGAAAGCAGAAGAGAATGACAACCGAACCCCCAAGCGAGAACAGAAAGCCTTCCAGAATCTGGAAACAAACTGCGTGCCCCTATCAGAGACTATGTCTGAAGGAATCCCATGCAATTTGACAATGTGGTCAATAAATGCCTGCGCCAGCGTCTTAGCATTGGGCAAACCAGGGAAAGGGATAAAATGCACCATTTTGCTAAAACGGACCACCACCACCAGAATCACAGACTTCCCCGAGGAACGAGGCAAGTCCGTTATGAAGTCCATGGACAGATGTGTCCAAGGACGGGAAGGAATGGGCAAAGGAAGGAAAGGACCTGATGGCCGTGAATGAGGGACCTTGGCACGAGCGCAAGTCTCGCAAGCTGCCACAAAACCCTCAACCGACTTACGAAGCGCAGGCCACCAGAATCTCCGAGCGATGAGATCCAGTGTGGCTCTTGCCCCCGGGTGCCCAGCAAGGACCGTGTCGTGGTGTTCTTTAAAAATCTTGTGTCTCAAAGCAAGAGGCACAAACAACCTCCCAGGAGGACAAAGATCAGGAGCTTCTGACTGGGCTGCCTGCACCTCTGCCTCCAATTCAGGAAAAAGAGCAGAGACCACCACACCTTCAGCCAAAATGGGACCCGGGTCTTCAAAATTCCCACCTCCTGGAAAACAACGTGACAGGGCATCTGCCTTCACATTCTTAACCCCAGGGCGGAACGTAACAACAAAATGAAACCTTTAAAAGAACAAAGACCATCTGGCCTGTCTCGGGTTCAGACGCTTGGCTGACTCCAAATAGGCCAGATTTTTATGGTCAGTAAACACGGTAATAGGGTGTCTGGCTCCCTCTAGCCAATGGCGCCATTCCTCAAAAGCCAACTTGATGGCCAACAATTCCCTATCTCCCACATCATAATTTCTCTCTGCGGAGGAGAGTTTCTTTGAGAAAAAGGCACACAGTTGCCATTTGGCAGGAGAGGAACCCTGAGACAAGACCGCACCCATCCCTACCTCAGAAGCATCAACCTCAACTATGAAGGGTAACGAAATATCAGGTTGTACTAGGATGGGAGCGGAAGCAAAACTCTCCTTGATATTAGAAAAGGCCTTACGCGCCTCTACCGACCAGGAAGAAAAATCTACCCCCTTTCTGGTCATATCAGTGAGTGGTTTAACAACAGAGGAATAATTAAAAATAAATTTCCTGTAATAATTGGCAAAGCCCAAAAAACGCATCAGCGCCTTCTGGTTCTCAGGAAGCTCCCACTCAAGCACAGCGCGGACCTTCTCGAGGTCCATGCGAAAACCAGAAGGGGAGACAAGAAATCCCAGAAATTGGATTTCTGAAACCGCAAACACACATTTTTCCAGTTTCGCGTATAATTTATTCTCCCGCAGAATGAGCAAGACCTGACGTAAGTGTTCCTTATGAGTCTTGAAATCAGGAGAAAAAATCAAAATGTCATCCAAATACACTAATACAAATTTTCCCATTAAATGATAAAAAATGCTGTTGACGAAATGCTGAAAAACGGCTGGGGCATTCATCAAACCAAAAGGCATAACCAAATTCTCAAAATGGCCCTCAGGGGTATTGAAAGCCGTCTTCCATTCGTCTCCTTCTCTGACCCTAACCAGGTTGTATGCCCCTCTTAGGTCTAATTTGGAAAAGACTTTAGCCCCAACAACCTGGTTAAACAGGTCCGGGATCAGAGGAAGCGGATAAGGATCACGAATAGTGATACTGTTCAGCTCCCTGAAATCCAGACAAGGTCTTAAAGAACCATCTTTTTTCTTAACAAAGAAAAAACCAGCGGCAACAGGTGACTTCAAGGGTCGTATGTGTCCTTTTCTCAAACTCTCAGAGATATAAGCCCGCATAGCGACCCTCTCAGGTTGGGAGAGATTGTATAAACGAGATTTAGGCAGCTTGGCGCCTGGGATGAGATTAATAGGGCAATCATACTCCCTGTGCGGAGGCAAACCCTGAACTCCACTCTCAGAGAAGACATCCAAAAATTCAGAGAGGAAAGGTGGTACAGTCTTAGTAGAAACCTCAGAAACAGATGTTATGAGGCAATTCTCTCTGCAAAAGTTACTCCAACCATTTATTTGCCTCGCTTGCCAATCAATGGTGGGGTTATGTTTAGTGAGCCAGGGTAGCCCCAACACTAGAGGAGTAGGCAAACCGCTAAGGACGAAACATGACACATCCTCAACATGAGCATCACTCACAATTAAACGGATATTGTGAACTATGCCCTTTAATGATTTCTGAGAAAGTGGAGCTGAATCAATAGCAAAAACAGGAATATCCTTTCCCAAAGTGCGTACCTGGAAACCATGAGTTATTGCAAATTGATTATCAATGAGGTTGACAGCTGCTCCACTATCCACAAAAATCTCACAAAAAATGCTCTTGCTCTCTAGCGCCACCCTAGCAGGCAGGACAAAACGGGAACTACAAGCAAACGGAAAACCTTCAATTTCCGCCTCAACCCTGCCAATAGTAACAGACGGAACATTTTTAAAAGATTTTTTCCTTTTTGTCTCTTTGTTACTCCCAGAAAACTGCCTGAATCTCCTTGAGGGACAAACATTTGCCAAATGATTTATACCTCCACAACAAAAACAAACCCTCCCATGCGGGCTGAATCTTCTATTGTCAGAGGCAATCAACCCCAGCTGCATGGGCTCCTGCTCAGAAGGGGCTGACAGCGACTGAGACTCCTGCGCACAGAATGAGACCGCTGCACTGTTCCGAGACTGAGTAGGACAGGAAGGAGAGATCTCTCGTCTCTCTCTAAGACGCCTGTCAATACGAACGGCCTGAGACATAGCAGAGTCCAAGGAGATAGGCCTCTCATGAAAGGAAAATGCATCTTTCAATCCCTCTGAAAGACCATGGCAAAATTGACTTCAGAGTGCAGCATCATTCCAACCAGTATCAGCTGCCCATCTCCGAAATTCGGAGCAGTATATCTCTGCGGATTGTTTACCCTGGCATAACAGACGTAGTCTAGACTCAGCCAGAGCAATACGATTCGGATCATCATATATCTGACCCAGGGATAAAAAGAATTCATCCACTGAGCGGAGGGGCCGTGCCCCCTCCGGTAGCGAAAAGGCCCAAGACTGAGCGTTACCCCTGAGCAGCGATACAATGATCCCCACCCTCCGTTCTTCATCACCAGAAGAATGGGGAAGAAGGCGAAAATGGAGTTTGCAAGCCTCTTTAAAACGCACAAAATTCTCACTACCCCCAGAGAACGTATCCGGGAGCGAGATCTTGGGCTCAGCACAAACTCCATGAACGCAAGCTGAACCGGTCACTTGAAACTGAGAAAAAATCCTACGGAGATCAGCTACCTCCAATGAAAGACCCTGGAGGCGTTCAGCCAAAAGTGAAACCGGATCCATGCTTGAGACGGTTTTGGCGGCTGATAATGTCACGGATGGTGTACAGGAAACAAGACAATACCATATAAATAATGTCTCTCTGGATCCACAACTAAGGAACAAAGGGAGACCCCTGCAATAGAGCTGCAGCTCTCCCTCACTGCTCAGCCTATGCGAACACCCCAAAGGTGGATGGCCGCATATCCACGTTCCTCGGCTATCTATTACCTGAAGACCCTACAATAGTGAAGGGACACGACCACCGGCTCCCTACACTGACACGGAGGGAGTCAGGGTCACCTGGATCCAGAAAACACAAAAACATAAATACATAAACAGCACTTATCTGCAGACGACTGACGACTGAGGAGTGAGGACTGGGGACTGGGGACTGGGAACTGGGAACAGCATGCACACACACTCCAGGAAGTTGTATAAGCCGCACACTACTGCATTATGGGGAGGAACTTAAAGGGTAGCGATCAGTCTGACTGCATGACAGCTGAGATAGACTAACGAGATGAGAAACTAAACCAAAACAAAGAAATTCAAGGAGGAGGATCTGAGAAGCTCCTGTGAGCGCTTCTCAGCTGTCTGACTGTGACACGTGCAGATAGAAGTCTGATTCTGTGATTAAACCTATACCTGTCACACAGCGCAAAAAAAAACAGGCCTGACATTTCTATTCAACCAAATCTGTACTGTTTTAGCTGGTCAAGTTATTTGTAGTGACCGTAAAAGCAGACTTTTTGTTCTGGGTTGAAAAACTATTCCCAAATTTGCCATTCTCAAAATAACTAGTTTCTGGTATATGAGGCCTACTTGAAATCTATCCCAAAAAGGATATCTTACATTGAAGGTGCTGATAGTGTCATTCAGAAAAACCTAAGACACACGCTACCGTGCAGATAGAAGTCTGATTCTGTGATTAAACCTATACCTGTCACACAGCGCAAAAAAAAACAGGCCTGACATTTCTATTCAACCAAATCTGTACTGTTTTAGCTGGTCAAGTTATTTGTAGTGACAGTAAAAGCAGACTTTTTGTTCTGGGTTGAAAAACTATTCCCAAATTTGCCATTCTCAAAATAACTAGTTTCTGGTATTTGAGGCCTACTTGAAATCTATCCCAAAAAGGATATCTTACATTGAAGGTGCTGATAGTGTCATTCAGAAAAACCTAAGACACACGCTACCGTGCAGATAGAAGTCTGATTCTGTGATTAAACCTATACCTGTCACATAGCGCAAAAAAAAAAACAGGCCTGACATTTCTATTCAACCAAATCTGTACTGTTTTAGCTGGTCAAGTTATTTGTAGTGACCGTAAAAGCAGACTTTTTGTTCTGAGTTGAAAAACTATTCCCAAATTTGCCATTCTCAAAATTGTGGTGAACGGGAACAATGAGGAAAACATCTAATAAGGGACGCGGACGTGGACGTGGTCGTGGTGGTGTTAGTGGACCCTCTGGTGCTGGGAGAGGACGTGGCCGTTCTGCCACAGCCACACGTCCTAGTGAACCAACTACCTCAGGTCCCAGTAGCCAGCAGAATTTACAGCGATATTTGGTGGGGCCCAATGCCGTTCTAAGGATGGTAAGGCCTGAGCAGGTACAGGCATTAGTCAATTGGGTGGCCGACAGTGGATCCAGCACGTTCACATTATCTCCCACCCAGTCTTCTGCAGAAAGCGCACAGATGGCGCATGAAAACCAAGCCCATCGGTCTGTCACATCACCCCCATGCATATCAGGGAAACTGTCTGAGCCTCAAGTTATGCAGCAGTCTCTTATGCTGTTTGAAGACTCTGCTGCCAGGGTTTCCCAAGGGCATCCACCTAGCCCTTCCCCAGGGGTGGAAGAGATAGAATGCACTAACGCACAACCACTTATTTTTCCTGATGATGAGGACATGGGAATACCACCTCAGCACGTCTCTGATGATGACGAAACACAGGTGCCAACTGCTGCGTCTTTCTGCAGTGTGCAGACTGAACAGGAGGTCAGGGATCAATACTGGGTGGAAGACGATGCAGGGGACGATGAGGTCCTATACCCCACATGGAATGAAGGTCGTGCCACTGACTTTCACAGTTCGGAGGAAGAGGCAGTGGTGAGACCGAACCAACAGCGTAGCAAAAGAGGGAGCAGTGGGCAAAATCAGAACACTCGCCGCCAAGAGTCTCCACCTGCTACTGACCGCTGCCATCTGGGACCGAGCACCCCAAAGGCAGCTTCAAGGAGTTCCCTGGCATGGCACTTCTTCAAACAATGTGCTGACGACAAGACCCGAGTGGTTTGCACGCTGTGCCATCAGAGCCTGAAGCGAGGCATTAACGTTCTGAACCTTAGCACAACCTGCATGAAAAGGCACCTGCATGCAAAGCATGAACTGCAGTGGAGTAAGCACCTTAAAAACAAGGAAGTCACTCAGGCTCCCCCTGCTACCTCTTCTGCTGCTGCCGCCTCGGCCTCTTCTGCTGCTGCCGCCGCCTCGGCCTCTTCTGCTGCTGCCGCCGCCTCGGCCTCTTCCTCTGCCTCTGGAGGAACGTTGGCACCTGCCGCCCAGCAAACATGGGATGTACCACCAACACCACCACCTGCGTCACCAAGCATCTCAACCATGTCACACGGCAGCGTTCAGCTCTCCATCTCACAAACATTTGAGAGAAAGCGTAAATTCCCACCTAGCCACCCTCGATCCCTGGCCCTGAATGCCAGCATTTCTAAACTACTGGCCTATGAAATGCTGTCATTTAGGCTGGTGGACACACACAGCTTCAAACAGCTCATGTCACTTGCTGTCCCACAGTATGTTGTTCCCAGCCGCCACTACTTCTCCAAGAGAGCCGTGCCTTCCCTGCACAAACAAGTGTCCGATAAAATCAAGTGTGCACTGTGCAACGCCATCTGTGGCAAGGTCCACCTAACCACAGATACGTGGACCAGTAAGCACGGCCAGGGACGCTATATCTCCCTAACTGCACACTAGGTAAATGTAGTGGCGGCTGGGCCCCAGGCGGAGAGCTGTTTGGCGCACGTCCTTCCGCCGCCAAGGATCGCAGGGCAACATTCTTTGCCTCCTGTCTCCTCCTCCTCCGACTCAGCTTCCTCCTCCTCTTCTTCCACCTGCTCTTCCAGTCAGCCACACACCTTCACCACCAACTTCAGCACAGCCCGGGGTAAACGTCAGCAGGCCATTCTGAAACTCATATGTTTGGGGGACAGGCCCCACACCGCACAGGAGTTGTGGGGGGGTATAGAACAACAGACCGACGAGTGGTTGCTGCCGGTGAGCCTCAAGCCCGGCCTGGTGGTGTGCGATAATGGGCGAAATCTCGTTGCAGCTCTGGGACTAGCCGGTTTGACGCACATCCCTTGCCTGGCGCATGTGCTGAATTTGGTGGTGCAGAAGTTCATTCGCAACTACCCCGACATGTCAGAGCTGCTGCATAAAGTGCGGGCCGTCTGTTCGCGCTTCCGGCGTTCACACCCTGCCGCTGCTCGCTTGTCTGCGCTACAGCGTAACTTCGGCCTTCCCGCTCACCGCTTCATATGCGACGTACCCACCAGGTGGAACTCCACCTTGTGCGAGCAGCAGCAGGCCATAGTGGAGTTTCAGCTGCAGCACGCATGGGTCAGTCGCACTGCGGATCAGACACACTTCACCACCAATGACTGGGCCTCCATGCGAGACCTGTGTGCCCTGTTGCGTTGTTTCGAGTACTCCACCAACATGGCCAGTGGCGATGACGCCGTTATCAGCGTTACAATACCACTTCTATGTCTCCTTGAGAAAACACTTAGGGCGATGATGGAAGAGGAGGTGGCCCAGGAGGAAGAGGAGGAAGAGGGGTCATTTTTAGCACTTTCAGGCCAGTCTCTTCGAAGTGACTCAGAGGGAGGTTTTTTGCAACACAAGAGGCCAGGTACAAATGTGGCCAGACAGGGCCCACTACTGGAGGACGAGGAGGACGAGGATGAGGAGGAGGTGGAGGAGGATGAGGATGAAGCATGTTCACAGCGGGGTGGCACCCAAAGCAGCTCGGGCCCATCACTGGTGCGTGGCTGGGGGGAAACTCAGGACGATGACGATACGCCTCCCACAGAGGACAGCTTGTCCTTACCTCTGGGCAGCCTGGCACACATGAGCGACTACATGCTGCAGTGCCTGCGCAACGACAGCAGAGTTGCCCACATTTTAACGTGTGCGGACTACTGGGTTGCCACCCTGCTGGATCCCCGGTACAAAGACAATGTGCCCACCTTACTTCCTACACTGGAGCGTGATAGGAAGATGCGCGAGTACAAGCGCACGTTGGTAGACGCGCTACTGAGAGCATTCCCAAATGTCACAGGGGAACCAGTGGAAGCCCAAGGCGAAGGCAGAGGAGGAGCAAGAGGTCGCCAACGCAGCTGTGTCACGGCCAGCTCCTCTTAAGGCAGGGTTAGCATGGCAGAGATGTGGAAACGTTTTGTCAACACGCCACAGCTAACTGCACCACCACCTGATACGGAACGTGTTAGCAGGAGGCAACATTTCACTAACATGGTGGAACAGTACCTGTGCACACCCCTCCACGTACTGACTGATGGTTCGGCCCCATTCAACTTCTGGGTCTCCAAATTGTCCACGTGGCCAGAGCTAGCCTTTTATGCCTTAGAGGTGCTGGCCTGCCAGGCGGTCAGCGTTTTGTCTGAACGTGTATTCAGCACGGCAGGGGGCGTCATTACAGACAAACGCAGCCGCCTTTCTACAGCCAATGTGGACAAGCTGACGTTCATAAAAATGAACCAGGCATGGATCCCACAGGACCTGTCCATCCCTTGTGCAGATTAGATATTAACTACCTCCCCTTAACAATATATTATTCTACTCCAGGGCACTTCCTCATTCAATACTATTTTTAATTTCATTTTACCATTATATTGCGGGGCAACCCAAAGTTGAATGAACCTCTCCTCTCTCTGGGTGACGGGGCCTAAATGTGTGACAGTGGCCTGTTCCAGTGGTGGGTGACGTGAAGCCTGATTCTCTGCTATGACATGAAGACTTATTCTGTGCTGACATGAAGCCAGATTCTCTGTTACGCGACCTCTCTCCTCTGCCTGGGTGCCTGGGCCTAAATATGTGACAGTGGCCTGTTCCAGTGGTGGGTGACGTGAAGCCTGATTCTCTGCTATGACATGAAGACAGATTCTGCGCTGACATAAGGCCAGATTCTCTGTTACGGGACCTCTCTCCTCTGCCTGGGTGCCTGGGCCTAAATGTGTGACAGTGGCCTGTTCCAGTGGTGGGTGACGTGAAGCCTGATTCTCTGCTATGACATGAAGACAGATTCTGCGCTGACATAAGGCCAGATTCTCTGTTACGGGACCTCTCTCCTCTGCCTGGGTGCCTGGGCCTAAATATGTGACAGTGGCCTGTTCCAGTGGTGGGTGACGTGAAGCCTGATTCTCTGCTATGACATGAAGACAGATTCTGCGCTGACATAAGGCCATATTCTCTGTTACGGGACCTCTCTCCTCTGCCTGGGTGCCTGGGCCTAAATATGTGACAGTGGCCTGTTCCAGTGGTGGGTGACGTGAAGCCTGATTCTCTGCTATGACATGAAGACAGATTCTGCGCTTACATAAGGCCAGATTCTCTGTTACGGGACCTTTCTCCTCTGCCTGGGTGCCTGGGCCTAAATGTGTGACATTGACCTGTTCCAGTGGTGGGTGACGTGAAGCCTGATTCTCTGCTATGACATGAAGACAGATTCTGCGCTGACATAAGGCCAGATTCTCTGTTACGGGACCTCTCTCCTCTGCCTCGGTGCCTGGGCCTAAATGTGTGACAGTGGCCTGTTCCAGTGGTGGGTGACGTGAAGCCTGATTCTCTGCTATGACATGAAGACAGATTCTGCGCTGACATAATGCCAGATTCTCTGTTACGGGACCTCTCTCCTCTGCCTGGGTGCCTGGGCCTAAATGTGTGACAGTGGCCTGTTCCAGTGGTGGGTGACGTGAAGCCTGATTCTCTGCTATGACATGAAGACAGATTCTGCGCTGACATAAGGCCAGATTCTCTGTTACGGGACCTCTCTCCTCTGCCTGGGTGCCTGGGCCTAAATGTGTGACAGTGGCCTGTTCCAGTGGTAGGTGACGTGAAGCCTGATTCTCTGCTATGACATGAAGACAGATTCTGTGCTGACATAAGGCCAGATTCTCTGTTACGGGACCTCTCTCCTCTGCCTGGGTGCCTGGGCCTAAATATGTGACAGTGGCCTGTTCCAGTGGTGGGTGACGTGAAGCCTGATTCTCTGCTATGACATGAAGACAGATTCTGCGCTGACATAAGGCCAGATTCTCTGTTATGGGACCTCTCTCCTCTGCCTGGGTGCCTGGGCCTAAATATGTGACAGTGGCCTGTTCCAGTGGTGGGTGACGTGAAGCCTGATTCTCTGCTATGACATGAAGACAGATTCTGCGCTGACATAAGGCCAGATTCTCTGTTACGGGACCTCTCTCCTCTGCCTGGGTGCCTGGGCCTAAATGTGTGACAGTGGCCTGTTCCAGTGGTGGGTGACGTGAAGCCTGATTCTCTGCTATGACATGAAGACAGATTCTGCGCTGACATAAGGCCAGATTCTCTGTTACGGGACCTCTCTCCTCTGCCTGGGTGCCTGGGCCTAAATGTGTGACAGTGGCCTGTTCCAGTGGTGGGTGACGTGAAGCCTGATTCTCTGCTATGACATGAAGACAGATTCTGCGCTGACATAAGGCCAGATTCTCTGTTACAGGACCTCTCTTCTCTGCCTGGGTGCCTGGGCCTAAATGTGTGACAGTTGCCTGTTCTAGTGGTGGGTGACGTGAAGCCTGATTCTCTGCTATGACATGAAGACAGATTCTGCGCTGACATAAGGCCAGATTCTCTGTTACGGGATCTGCTCTCCTCTGTCTGGGTGCCGGGGCCTAAATATGTGACAGTGGCCTCTTCCAGTGGTGGGTGACATGAAGTGGAAATGATGTATCAAAATATAAGTTTATTATAAAATATAAAATATGGAGAAACTACAGGATGACATACAAAGATACTGGAAAGCACAGGGTAAATGATGCCAACCAATCCCCAATAAGTCTGTGAAAAATAACACACAGAAGGGTACAATCCATGAATCAAAAAATCAAAGCTCAAGGAGAACCAGGATGGCAGGGCACCGGATAGCCGCTGTAAGGCTATGCACAAAAAGTGCAAATGACCATACCTGGTGATCCATGAGCTAACTCACACATGACTCAGTGCATAAATCTCTAGACCGACTAATATAATGATGGGTACTCAAGGTGAGAATAATATCTCAGTCAGGAGGAAGATGGTAATAATATGCACAAAAATTATATATATAGGGGACTCACTATGTATATAAGCAGAAATCCCATGGGCAGTGTGAAGCGATGCTAGTAACAGGACGTACCTGAAGACATGGTGATGGATGGAATGTCAGACCCTGAGCGTGAGACCTCGACGCGCGTTTCACCTCAACGGCTGACGAAGCCTTTTTAGTGCCCAAAAGTTCAGGTCCCCATTGACTTCAATGGGGTTCGGGTTCGGGACGAAGTTCGGTTCGGGTTCAGGTCCCGAACCCGAACATTTCCGGGAAGTTCGGCCGAACTTCTCGAACCCGAACATCCAGGTGTTCGCTCAACTCTAACCCTAACCAAAAAGCTGGATTTCTGTCCTAATTGTGACAGTCACTTATGCACGTGTAATCCCAAATGTGCAGTATATCAGAGGCTTTCTTAACCCCAGTATGCCAAAGCAGTATTTATGGCCTAAATGTGACAGTCACTTATGCATGTGTAATCCCAGATGTGCAGTATATTAGAGGGTTTTTTCACCCTAACCACAAAGCTGTATTTCTGTCCTAAATGTGACAGTCACTTATGCACGTGTAATCCCAGGTGTTCAGTATATCAGAGGCTTTTTTTCACCCCAGTATGCCAAAGCCGTAATTATGGCCTAAATGTGACAGTCACTTATTCACGTGTAATCCCAGATGTGCAGTATATTAGAGGGTTTTTTCACTCTAACCAAAAAGCTTTATTTCTGTCCTAAATGTGACAGTCACTCATGCACGTGTAATCCCAGATGTGCAGTATATGAGAGGCGATTTTCACCCCAGTATGCCAAAGCCGTATTTATGGCCTAAATGTGAAAGTCACTTATGCACGTGTAATCCCAGATTTGCAGTATATTAGAGGGTTTTTTCACCATAACCAAAAAGCTGTATTTATGTCCTAATTGTGACAGTCACTTATGCACGTGTAATCCAGATATGCGGTATATCAGAGGCTTTTTTCACCCCAGTGTGCCAAAGCCGTATTCATGGCCTAAATTTGACAGTCACTTATGTACGTGTAATCCCAGGTATGCAGGATTTGAGAGGCTTTTTTCACCAGCAGTATGCCAAAGCCGTATTTATGGCCTAAATGTGACAGTCACTTATGCACGTGTAATCCCAGATGTGCAGTATATTAGAGGGTTTTTTCACCCTAACCAAAAAGCTGTATTTCTGTCCTTATTGTGACAGTCACTTATGCACGTGTAATCCAGATGTGCAGTATATCAGAGGCTTTTTTCACCCCAGTAGGCCAAAGCCATATTTATGGCCTAAATGTGACAGTCACTTATGTATGTGTAATCCCAGATATGCAGGATTTGAGAGGCTTTTTTCACCCCAGTATGCCAACGTCGTATTTATGGCCTAAATGTGATAGTCACTTATGCACGTATAATCCTAGGTGTGCAGTATAATAGAGGGTTTTTTCACCCTAACCAAAAAGCTGTATTTCTGTCCTAATTGTGACAGTCACTTATGCATGTGTAATCCCAGATGTGCAGTATATCATAGGCTTTTTTCACCCCAGTATGCCAAAGCTGTATTTATGGCCTAAATGTGATAGTCACTTATTCACGTGTAATCCCAGATGTGCAGTATATTAGAGGCTTTTTTCACCCCAGTATGCCAAAGCCGTAATTATGGCCTAAATGTGACAGTCACTTATTCACGTGTAATCCCAGATGTGCAGTATATTAGAGGGTTTTTTCACCCTAACCAAAAAGCTGTATTTCTGTCCTAATTGTGACAGTCACTTATGCATGTGTAATCCAGATGTGCAGTATATCAGAGGCTTTTTTCACCCCAGTGTGCCAAAGCCGTATTTATGGCCTAAATGTGATAGTCACTTAGATATGCAGGATTTGAGAGGCTTTTTTTACCAGCAGTATGCCAAAGCCGTATTATTGGCCTAAATGTGACAGTCACATATGCACGTGTAATCCCAGATGTGCAGTATATTAGAGGGTTTTTTCACCCTAACCAAAAAGCTGTATTTCTGTCCTAATTGTGACAGTCACTTATGCACGTGTAATCCAGATGTGCAGTATATCAGAGGCTTTTTTCACCCCAGTGTGCCAAAGCCGTATTTATGGCCTAAATGTGATAGTCCCTTATGCACGTGTAATCCCAAATGTGCAGTATATCAGAGGCTTTCTTAACCCCAGTATGCCAAAGCAGTATTTATGGGCTAATTGTGACAGTCACTTATGCATGTGTAATCCCAGATGTGCAGTATATTAGGTGTTTTTTTCACCCTAACCACAAAGCTGTATTTCTGTCCTAAATGTGACAGTCACTTATGCACGTGTAATCCCAGGTGTTCAGTATATCAGAGGCTTTTTTCACCCCAGTATGCCAAAGCCATATTTATGGCCTAAATGTGACAGTCACTTATGCATGTGTAATCCCAGATGTGCAGTATATTAGAGGGTTTTTTCACCCTAAAGAAAAAGCTTTATTTCTGTCCTAAATGTGACAGTCACTTATGCACATGTAATCCCAGATGTGCAGTATTTTAGATGCTTTTTTCACCCCAGTATGCCAAAGCCGTATTTATGGCCTAAATGTGACAGTCACTTATCCATGTGTAATCCCAGATGTGCAGAATATTAGAGGATTTTTTCACCCTAACCAAAAAGCTGCATTTCTGTCCTAAATGTGACAGTCACTTATGCACATGTAATCCCAGATGTGCAGTATTTTAGATGCTTTTTTCACCCCAGTATGCCAAAGCCGTATTTATGGCCTAAATGTGACAGTCAGTTATCCATGTGTAATCCCAGATGTGCAGAATATTAGAGGATTTTTTCACCCTAACCAAAAAGCTGCATTTCTGTCCTAAATGTGACAGTCACTTATGAACATGTAATCCCAGATGTGCAGTATTTTAGATGCTTTTTTCACCCCAGTATGCCAAAGCCGTATTTATGGCCTAAATGTGACAGTCACTTATGCACGTGTAATCCCAGATGTGCAGTATATGAGAGGATTTTTTCAACCCAGTATGCCAAAGCCGTATTTATGGCCTAAATGTGACAGTCACTTATGCATGTGTAATCCCAGATGTGCAGTATATTAGAGGCTTTTTTCACCTTAACCAAAAAGCTGTATTTCTGTCCTAAATGTGACAGTCACTTATGCATATGAAATCCCAGATGTGCAGTATATCAGAGGCTTTTTTAACCCTAGTATGCCAAAGCCGTATTTATGGCCTAAATGTGAGAGTCACTTATGCACGTGTAATCCCAGATCTGTAGTATATTAGAGGGTTTTTTCACCCTAACCAAAAAGCTGTATTTCTGTCCTAATTGTGACAGTCACTTATGCACATGTAATCCCAGATGTGCAGTATATCAGAGGCTTTTTTCACCCCATTGTGCCAAAGACGTATTTATGGCCTAAATGTGACAATCACTTATGCATGTGTAATCCCAGATGTGCAGTATATTAGAGGGTTTTTTCACCCTGAAGAAAAAGCTTTATTTCTGTACTAAATGTGACAGTCACTCATGCACGTGTAATTCCAGATGTGCAGTATATGAGAGGCTTTTTTCACCCCAGTATGCCAAAGCCGTATTTATGGCCTAAATGTGAAAGTCACTTATGCATGTGTAATCCCAGATGTGCAGTATATTAGAGTTTTTTTTTACCCTAACCAAAAAGCTGTATTTCTGTCCTAATTGTGACAGTCACTTATGCACGTGTAATCCAGATGTGCAGTATATCAGAGGCTTTTTTCACCCCAGTGTGCCAAAGCCGTATTTATGGCCTAAATGTGATAGTCCCTTATGCACGTGTAATCCCAAATGTGCAGTATATCAGAGGCTTTCTTAACCCCAGTATGCCAAAGCAGTATTTATGGGCTAATTGTGACAGTCACTTATGCATGTGTAATCCCAGATGTGCAGTATATTAGGTGTTTTTTTCACCCTAACCACAAAGCTGTATTTCTGTCCTAAATGTGACAGTCACTTATGCACGTGTAATCCCAGGTGTTCAGTATATCAGAGGCTTTTTTCACCCCAGTATGCCAAAGCCATATTTATGGCCTAAATGTGACAGTCACTTATGCATGTGTAATCCCAGATGTGCAGTATATTAGAGGGTTTTTTCACCCTAAAGAAAAAGCTTTATTTCTGTCCTAAATGTGACAGTCACTTATGCACATGTAATCCCAGATGTGCAGTATTTTAGATGCTTTTTTCACCCCAGTATGCCAAAGCCGTATTTATGGCCTAAATGTGACAGTCACTTATCCATGTGTAATCCCAGATGTGCAGAATATTAGAGGATTTTTTCACCCTAACCAAAAAGCTGCATTTCTGTCCTAAATGTGACAGTCACTTATGCACATGTAATCCCAGATGTGCAGTATTTTAGATGCTTTTTTCACCCCAGTATGCCAAAGCCGTATTTATGGCCGAAATGTGACAGTCACTTATCCATGTGTAATCCCAGATGTGCAGAATATTAGAGGATTTTTTCACCCTAACCAAAAAGCTGCATTTCTGTCCTAAATGTGACAGTCACTTATGCACATGTAATCCCAGATGTGCAGTATTTTAGATGCTTTTTTCACCCCAGTATGCCAAAGCCGTATTTATGGCCTAAATGTGACAGTCACTTATGCACGTGTAATCCCAGATGTGCAGTATATGAGAGGATTTTTTCACCCCAGTATGCCAAAGCCGTATTTATGGCCTAAATGTGACAGTCACTTATGCATGTGTAATCCCAGATGTGCAGTATATTAGAGGCTTTTTTCACCCTAACCAAAAAGCTGTATTTCTGTCCTAAATGTGACAGTCACTTATGCATATGAAATCCCAGATGTGCAGTATATCAGAGGCTTTTTTAACCCTAGTATGCCAAAGCCGTATTTATGGCCTAAATGTGAGAGTCACTTATGCACGTGTAATCCCAGATCTGTAGTATATTAGAGGGTTTTTTCACCCTAACCAAAAAGCTGTATTTCTGTCCTAATTGTGACAGTCACTTATGCACATGTAATCCCAGATGTGCAGTATATCAGAGGCTTTTTTCACCCCATTGTGCCAAAGACGTATTTATGGCCTAAATGTGACAATCACTTATGCATGTGTAATCCCAGATGTGCAGTATATTAGAGGGTTTTTTCACCCTGAAGAAAAAGCTTTATTTCTGTCCTAAATGTGACAGTCACTCATGAACGTGTAATTCCAGATGTGCAGTATATGAGAGGCTTTTTTCACCCCAGTATGCCAAAGCTGTATTTATGGCCTAAATGTGAAAGTCACTTATGCATGTGTAATCCCAGATGTGCAGTATATTAGAGTTTTTTTTTACCCTAACCAAAAAGCTGTATTTCTGTCCTAAATGTGAAAGTCACTTATGCACATTTAATCCCAGATGTGCAGTATATCAGAGGCTTTTTTCACCCTTGTATGCCAAAGCTGTAATAATGGCCTAAATGTGACAGTCACTTATGCACGTGTAATCCCAAATGTGCAGTATATCAGAGGCTTTCTTAACCCCAGTATGCCAATTCAGTATTTATAGCCTAAATGTGATAGTCACTTATGCATGTGTAATCCCAGATGTGCAGTATATTAGAGTTTTTTTTTACCCTAACCACAAAGATGTATTTCTGTCATAATTGTGACAGTCACTTATGCACGTGTAATCCCAGGTGTTCAGTATATCAGAAGCTTTTTTCACCCCAGTATGCCAAAGCCATATTTATGGCCTAAATGTGACAGTCACTTATGCATGTGTAATCCCAGATGTGCAGTATATTAGAGGGTTTTTTCACCCTAAAGAAAAAGCTTTATTTCTGTCCTAAATGTGACAGTCACTCATGCACGTGTAATCCCAGATGTGCAGTATATGAGAGGCTATTTTCACCCCAGTATGCCAAAGCCGTATTTATGGCCTAAATGTGAAAGTCACTTATGCACGTGTAATCCCAGATGTGCAGTATATTAGAGGGTTTATTCACCCTAACCAAAAAGCTGTATTTCTGTCCTAATTGTGACAGTCACTTATGCACGTGTAATCCAGATATGCAGCATATCAGAGGCATTTTTCACCCCAGTGTGCCAAAGCCGTATTCATGGCCAAAATTTGACAGTCACTTATGTACGTGTAATCCCATGTATGCCGGATTTGAGAGGCTTTTTTCACCAGCAGTATGCCAAAGCCGTATTTATGGCCTAAATGTGACAGTCACTTATGCATGTGTAATCCCAGATGTGCAGTAAATTAGAGGGTTTTTTCACCCTAACCAAAAAGCTGTATTTCTGTCCTAATTGTGACAGTCACTTATGCATGTGTAATCCCAGATGTGCAGTATATCAGAGGCTTTTTTCACCCCAGTATGCCAAAGCTGTATTTATGGCCTAAATGTGACAGTCACTTATTCACGTGTAATCCCAGATGTGCAGTATATTAGAGGCTTTTTTCACCCCAGTATGCCAAACCCGTAATTATGGCCTAAATGTGACAGTCACTTATGCATGTGTAATCCCAGATGTGCAGTATATTAGAGGGTTTTTTCACCCTAAAGAAAAAGCTTTATTTCTGTCCTAAATGTGACAGTCACTTATGCACATGTAATCCCAGATGTGCAGTATTTTAGAGGCTTATTTCACCCTAGTATGCCAAAGCCGTATTTATGGCCTAAATGTGACAGTCACTTATCCATGTGTAATCCCAGATGTGCAGAATATTAGAGGGTTTTTTCACCCTAACAAAAAAGCTGCATTTCTGTCCTAAATGTGACAGTCACTTATGCACATGTAATCCCAGATGTGCAGTATATCAGAGGCTTTTTTCACCCTAGTATGCCAAAGCCGTATTTATGGCCTAAATGTGACAGTCACTTATGCACGTGTAATCCCAGATCTGTAGTATATTAGAGGGTTTTTTCACCCTAACCAAAAAGCTGTATTTCTGTCCTAATTGTGACAGTCACTTATGCACATGTAATCCCAGATGTGCAGTATATCAGAGGCTTTTTTCACCCCAGTGTGCCAAAGCCGTATTTATGGCCTAAATGTGACAATCACTTATGTATGTGTAATCCCAGATGTGCAGTATATTAGAGGGTTTTTTCACCCTAAAGAAAAAGCTTTATTTCTGTCCTAAATGTGACAGTCACTCATGCACGTGTAATTCCAGATGTGCAGTATATGAGAGGATTTTTTCACCCCAGTATGCCAAAGCAGTATTTATGGCCTAAATGTGAAAGTCACTTATGCATGTTTAATCCCAGATGTGCAGTATATTAGAGGTTTTTTTTAACCTAACCAAAAAGCTGTATTTCTGTCCTAAATGTGAAAGTCACTTATGCACATGTAATCCCAGATGTGCAGGATATCAGAGGCTTTTTTCACCCTTGTATGCCAAAGCCGTATTTATGGCCTAAATGTGACAGTCACTTATGCACGTGTAATCCCAGATGTGCAGTATATTAGAGGGTTTTTTCACCCTAACCAAAAAGCTGTATTTCTGTCCTAATTGTGACAGTCACTTATGCACGTGTAATCCAGATATGCAGTATATCAGAGGCTTTTTTCACCCCAGTGTGCCAAAGCCGTATTAATGGCCTAAATTTGACAGTCACTTATGTACGTGTAATCCCAGGTATGCAGGATTTGAGAGGCTTTTTTCACCAGCAGTATGCCAAAGCCGTATTTATGGCCTAAATGTGACAATCACTTATGCATGTGTAATCCCAGATGTGCAGTATATTAGAGGGTTTTTTCACCCTGAAGAAAAAGCTTTATTTCTGTCCTAAATGTGACAGTCACTCATGCACGTGTAATTCCAGATGTGCAGTATATGAGAGGATTTTTTCACCCCAGTATGCCAAAGCCGTATTTATGGCCTAAATGTGAAAGTCACTTATGCATGTGTAATCCCAGATGTGCAGTATATTAGAGTTTTTTTTTACCCTAACCAAAAAGCTGTATTTCTGTCCTAAATGTGAAAGTCACTTATGCACATGTATTCCCAGATGTGCAGTATATCAGAGGCTTTTTTCACCCTTGTATGCCAAAGCCGTAATAATGGCCTAAATGTGACAGTCACTTATGCACATGTAATCCCAAATGTGCAGTATATCAGAGGCTTTCTTAACCCCAGTATGCCAAAGCAGTATTTATAGCCTAAATGTGACAGTCACTTATGCATGTGTAATCCCAGATGTGCAGTATATTAGAGTTTTTTTTTACCCTAACCACAAAGCTGTATTTCTGTCCTAAATGTGACAGTCACTCATGCACGTGTAATTCCAGATATGCAGTATATGAGAGGCTTTTTTCACCCCAGTATGCCAAAGCCGTATTTATGGCCT
>NC_053398.1:75999225-76060803 GCF_905171765.1 Bufo bufo | reverse complement strand
TATGAGAGGTTTTTTCACCCCAATAGGCCAAAGCCGTATTTGTGGCCTAAATGTGAAAGTCACTTATGCACGTGTAATCCCAGATGTGCAGTATATGAGAGGGTTTTTTCACCCTAACCAAAAAGCTGTATTTCTGTCCTAATTGTGACAGTCACTTATGCACGTGTAATCCCGATGTGAAGTTTATCAGAGGCTTTTTTTACCCCAGTGTGCCAAAGCCGTATTTATGGCCTAAATGTGACAGTCACTTATGTACGTGTAATCCCAGATATGCAGGATTTGAGAGGCTTTTTTCACCAGCAGTATGCCAAAGCCGTATTTATGGCCTAAATGTGACAGTCACTTATGCATGTGTAATCCCAGATGTGCAGTATATTAGAGGGTTTTTTCACCCTAACCAAAAAGCTGTATTTCTGTCCTAAATGTGACAGTCAGTTATGCACATGTAATCCCAGATGTGCAGGATATCAGAGGCTTTTTTCACCCTAGTATGCCAAAGCCGTATTTATGGCAAAAATGTGACAGTCACTTATGCATGTGTAATCCCAGATGTGCAGTATATTAGAGGGTTTATTCATCCTTACCAAAAAGCTGTATTGCTGTCCTAATTGTGACAGTCACTTATGCACGTGTAATCCCAGATGTGCAGTATATCAGAGGCATTTTAAACCCTAGTATGCCAAAGCCGTATTTATGGCCTAAATGTGACAGTCACTTATGCACGTGGAATCCCAGATGTGCAGTATATCAGAGGCATTTTAAACCCTAGTATGCCAAAGCCGTATTTATGGCCTAAATGTGACAGTCACTTATGCATGTGTAATCACAGATGTGCAGTATATTAGAGGGTTTTTTCACCCTAAAGAAAAAGCTTTATTTCTGTCCTAAATGTGACAATCACTCATGCACGTGTAATCCCAGATGTGCAGTATATGAGAGGCTTTTTTCACCCCAATAGGCCAAAGCCGTATTTGTGGCCTAAATGTGAAAGTCACTTATGCACGTGTAATTCCAGATGTGCAGTATATTAGAGGGTTTTTTCACCCTAACCAAAAAGCTGTATTTCTGTCCTAATTGTGACAGTCACTTATGCACGTGTAATCCCGATGTGAAGTTTATCAGAGGCTTTTTTTACCCCAGTGTGCCAAAGCCGTATTTATGGCCTAAATGTGACAGTCACTTATGTACGTGTAATCCCAGATATGCAGGATTTGAGAGGCTTTTTTCACCAGCAGTATGCCAAAGCCGTATTTATGGCCTAAATGTGACAGTCACTTATGCATGTGTAATCCCAGATGTGCAGTATATTAGAGGGTTTTTTCACCCTAACCAAAAAGCTGTATTTCTGTCCTAAATGTGAAAGTTACTTATGCACATGTAATCCCAGATGTGCAGTATATCAGAGGCTTTTTTCACCCTAGTATGCCAAAGCCGTATTTGTGGCCTAAATGTGACAGTCAATTATGCACGTGTAATCCCAGATGTGCAGTATATTAGAGGGTTTTTTCACCCTAACCAAAAAGCTGTATTTCTGTCCTAATTGTGACAGTCACTTATGCACGTGTAATCCAGATGTGCAGTATATCAGAGGCTTTTTTCACCCCAGTGTGCCAAAGCCCTATTTATGGCCTAAATGTGACAGTCACTTATGCAAGTGTAATCCCAGATGTGCAGTATATCAGAGGCTTTCTTAACCCCAGTATGCCAAAGCTTTATTTATGGCCTAAATGTGACAGTCACTAATGCATGTGTAATCCCAGTGTGCAGTATATTAGACTGTTTTTTCACCCTAACCACAAAGCTGTATTTCTGTCTTAAATGTGACAGTCACTTATGCACGTGTTATCCCAGGTGTGCAGTATATCAGAGGCTTTTTTCACCCCAGTATACCAAAGCCGTATTTATGGCCTAAATGTGACAGTCACTTATTCACGTGTAATCCGAGATGTGCAATATATTAGAGGCTTTTTTCACCCCACAATGCCAAAGCCATATTTTTGGCCTAAATGTGACAGTCACTTATGCACGTGTAATCCCAGATGTGCAGGATTTGAGAGGCTTTTTTCACCCCAGTATCCCAAAGCTGTATTTATGGCCTAAATGTGACAGTCACTTATGCACGGGTTATCCCAGATGTGCAGTATATTAGAGTGTTTTTTCACCCTAACCACAAAGCTGTATTTCTTTTCTAAATGTGACAGTCACTTATGCACGTGTAATCTCAGGTGTGCAGTATATCAGAGGCTTTTTTCACCCCAGTATGCCAAAGCCGTATTTATGGCCTAAATGTGACAGTCACTTATTCACGTGTAATCCCAGATGTGCAATATATTAGAGGCTTTTTTCACCCCAGTATGCCAAAGCCATATTTATGGCCTAAATGTGACAGTCACTTATGCACATGTAATCCCAGATGTGCAGGATTTGAGAGGCTTTTTTCACCTTAGTATCCCAAAGCTGCATTTATGGCCTAAATGTGACAGTCACTTATGCACGGGTTATCCCAGATGTGCAGTATATTAGAGGGTTTTTTCACCCTAAAGAAAAAGCTTTATTTCTGTCCTAAATGTGACAGTCACCTATGCATGTGTAATCCCAGATGTGCAGTACATCAGAGGCTTTTTCCCCCCCAGTTTGCCAAAGCCGTATTTGTGGCCTAAATGTGACAGTCACTTATGCATGTGTAATCCCAGATGTGCAGTATATGAGAGGCTTTTTCAGTCCAGTATGTCAAAGCCGTATTTATAGCCTAAATGTGAAATTCAGTTATGCACGTGTAATCCCAGATGTGCAGTATATTAAAGGGTTTTTTCACCCTAACCAAAAATCTGTATTTCTGCCCTAAATGTGACAGTCACATATGCACATGTAATCCCAGATGTGCAGCATATCAGAGGCTTTTTTCACCCTAGTATGCCAAAGCCGTATTTATGGCCTAAATGTGACATTTACTTCTGCACGTGTAATCCCAGATGTGCAGTATATTAGAGTTTTTTTTGACCCTAACTAAAAAGCTGTATTTCTGTCCTAATTGTGACAGTCACTTATGAACGTGTAATCCCAGATGTGCAGTATATAAGAGGCTTTTTTCACCCCAGTGTGCCAAAGCCATATTTATGGCCTAAATGTGACAGTCACTTATGCACGTCTAATCCCAGATGTGCAGTATATTATAGGGTTTTTTCACCCTAACCAAAAATCTGTATTTCTGTCCTAATTGTGACAGTCACTTATGCACGTGTAATCCCAGATGTGCAGTATATTAGAGGCTTTTTTCACCCCAGTATGCCAAAGCCGTAATTATGGCCTAAATGTGACAGTCACTTATGCACGTGCAATCCCAGATGTGCAGTATATTAGAGTGTTTTTTCACACTAACCACAAAGCTGTATTTCTGTCCTAAATGTGACAGTCACTTAAGCACGTGTAATGCCAGATGTGCAGTATATTAGAGGGTTTTTCACCCTAACCAAAAAGCTATATTTCTGTCCTAATTGTGATAGTATATCAGAGGCTTTCTTAACCCCAGTATGCCAAAGCTGTATTTATGGCCTAAATGTGACAGTCACTTATGCATGTGTAATCCCAGATGTGCAGCATATCAGAGGCTTTTTTCACCCCAATATGCCAAAGCCGTATTTATGGCCTAAATGTGACTGTCACTTATGCACGTGTAATCCCAGATGTGCAGGATTTGAGAGGCTTTTTTCACCCCAGTATGCCAAAGCCGTATTTATGGCCTAAATTTGACAAGTCACTTATGCACGTGTAATCCTAGGTGTGCAGTATATTACCGGGTTTTTTCACCCTAAATAAAAAGCTTTATTTGTGTCCTAAATGTGACAGTCACTTATGCACGTGTAATCCCAGATGTGCAGTACATCAGAGGCTTTTTTCACCCCAGTTTGCCAAAGCCGTATTTATGGCCTAAATGTGACAGTCAGTTATGCACGTGTAATCCCAGATATGAAGGATTTGAGATGCTTTTTTCACCCCAGTATGCCAAAGTCGTATTTATGGCCTAAATGTGATAGTCACTTATGCACATGTAATCCTAGGTGTGCAGTATATTAGAGGGTTTTTTCACCCTAACTAAAAAGCTGTATTTCTGTCCTAATTGTGATAGTCACTTATGCATGTGTAAACCCAGATGTGCAGTATATTAGTGGCTTTTTCACCCCAGTATGCCAAAGCCGTAATTATTGCCTAAATGTGACAGTCACTTATGCACGTGTAATTCCAGATGTGCACTATATTAGAGTGTTTTTTCACCCTAACCACAAAGCTGTATTTCTGTCCTAAATGTGACAGTCACTTATGCACGTGTAATCCAAGGTGTGCAGTATATCAGAGGCTTTTTTCACCCCAGTATGCCAAAGCCATATTTATGGCCTAAATGTGACAGTCACTTATTCACGTGTAATCCCAGATGAGCAGTATATTAGAGGCTTTTTTCACCCCAGTATGCCAATGTCGTATTCATGGCCTAAATGTGACAGTCACTTATGCACGTGTAATCCCAGATGTGCAGTACATCAGAGGCTTTTTTCACCCCAGTTTGCCAAAGCCGTATTTATGGCCTAAATGTGACAGTCAGTTATGCACGTGTAATCCCAGATATGAAGGATTTGAGATGCTTTTTTCACCCCAGTATGCCAAAGTCGTATTTATGGCCTAAATGTGATAGTCACTTATGCACGTGTAATCCTAGGTGTGCAGTATTTTAGAGGGTTTTTTCACCCTAACTAAAAAGCTGTATTTCTGTCCTAATTGTGACAGTCACTTATGCATGTGTAAACCCAGATGTGCAGTATATTAGAGGCTTTTTCACCCCAGTATGCCAAAGCCGTAATTATGGCCTAAATGTGACAGTCACTTATGCACGTGTAATTCCAGATGTGCACTATATTAGAGTGTTTTTTCACCCTAACCACAAAGCTGTATTTCTGTCCTAAATGTGACAGTCACTTATGCGCGTGTAATCCAAGGTGTGCAGTATATCAGAGGCTTTTTTCACCCCACTATGCCAAAGCCATATTTATGGCCTAAATGTGACAGTCACTTATTCACGTGTAATCCCAGATGTGCAGTATATTAGAGGCTTTTTTCACCCCAGTATGCCAAATCCGTATTTATGGCCTAAATGTGACAGTCACTTATGCACGTGTAATCCCAGATGTGCAGTATATTAGAGAGTTTTTTTACCCTAACCAAAAAGCTGTATTTTTGTCCTAATTGTGACAGTCACTTATGCACGTGTATTCCCAGATGTGCAGTATATCAGAGGATTTTTTCACCCCAGTGTGCCAAAGCCGTATTTATGGCCTAAATGTGACAGTCACTTATGCATGTGTAATCCCAGATGTGCAGTATATTAGAGGGTTTTTTCACTCTAAAGAAAAAGCTTTATTTCAGTCCTAAATGTGACAGTCACTTATTCATGTGTAATCCCAGATGTGCAGTATATAAGAGGCTTTTTTCACCCCAGTATGCCAAAGCCGTATTTATGGCCTAAATGTGAAAGTCACTTATGCACGTGTAATCCCAGATGTGCAGTATATTAGAGGGTTTTTTCTCCCTAACCAAAAAGCTGTATTTCTGTCCTAAATGTGACAGTCACTTATGCACATGTATTCCCAGATGTGCAGGATATCAGAAGCTTTTTTCACCCTAGTATGCCAAAGCTGTATTTATGACCTAAATGTGACAGTCACTTATGCACGTGTAATCCCAGATGTGCAGTATATTAGAGGGTTTTTTCACCCCAGTATGCCAATGTCGTATTCATGGCCTAAATGTGACAGTCACTTATGCACGTGTATTCCCAGATGTGCAGTATATCAGAGGATTTTTTCACCCCAGTGTGCCAAAGCCGTATTTATGGCCTAAATGTGACAGTCACTTATGCATGTGTAATCCCAGATGTGCAGTATATTAGAGGGTTTTTTCACTCAAAAGAAAAAGCTTTATTTCAGTCCTAAATGTGACAGTCACTTATTCATGTGTAATCCCAGATGTGCAGTATATGAGAGGCTTTTTTCACCCCAGTATGCCAAAGCCGTATTTATGGCCTAAATGTGAAAGTCACTTATGTACGTGTAATCCCAGATGTGCAGTATATTAGAGGGTTTTTTCACCCTAACCAAAAAGCTGTATTTCTGTCCTAAATGTGACAGTCACTTATGCACATGTATTCCCAGATGTGCAGGATATCAGATGCTTTTTTCACCCTAGTATGCCAAAGCTGTATTTATGACCTAAATGTGACAGTCACTTATGCACGTGTAATCCCAGATGTGCAGTATATTAGAGGGTTTTTTCACCCCAGTATGCCAATGTCGTATTCATAGCCTAAATGTGACAGTCACTTATGCACGTGTAATCCCAGATGTGCAGTATATTAGAGGGTTTTTTCACCCTTACCAAAAAGCTGTATTTCTGTCCTAATTGTGACAGTCACTTATGCACGTGTAATCCCAGATGTGCAGTATATGAGAGGCTTTTTTAACCCCAGTATGCCAAAGCTGTATTTATGGCCTAAATGTGACAGTCACTTATGCACGTGTAATCCCAGATGTGCAGTATATTAGAGGCTTTTTTCACCCCAGTATTCCAAAGCCGTATTTATGGCCTAAATGTGACAGTCGCTTATGCACGTGTAATTCCAGATGTGCAGTATATAAGAGGGTTTTTTCACCCTAACCAAAAAGCTGTATTTTTGTCCTAATTGTCTCAGTCACTTATGCACGTGTAATCCCAGATGTGCAGTATATCAGAGGATTTTTTTACCCCAGTGTGCCAAAGCCGTATTTATGGCCTAAATGTGACAGTCACTTATGCACGTGTAATCCCAGGTGTTCAGTATATCAGAGGCTTTTTTCACCCCAGTATGCCAAAGCCATATTTATGGCCTAAATGTGACAGTCACTTATTCACGTGTAATCCCAGATGTGCAGTATATTAGAGGCTTTTTTCACCCCAGTATGCCAAAGCTGTATTTTTGGACTTGCAGATAGCCTGTTCTGGTGCTCTATCGTTGCATAAAATGGTTGCCGATCATGTATTGATATTAAATAACTAAAGAAAAAAAAGTTCGTTTTTAGCAGTAGTTGGCTCAGGGCAGGCTTAAAAAAATTGTGCACTGCACCCACAAATCACTTTTTCTGTAGATCGCTGAGTACATAAACTAGTTCTTGATAAGATTTCTCCCTGATATCTCCCTAACAGCAGCTGCAGCCTCTCCCTACACTAATCCGAGCAGAGTGACGGGCGGCTCTACGTGACTCCGGCTTAAATAGAGGCTGGGTCACATGCTGCAGTTGGCCAATCACAGCCATGCCAATAGTAGGCATGGTTGTGATGTCCTTTTGGGGCAAGGAGTATGACGCTTGTTTATTGGCTGCTGTGCAGCCTTTCAAAAAGCGCCAAGAAAGCGCCGAACACCGAACCCGATCTTTTACGTAAATGTTCGGGTTCGGGTCCGGGTGTCAAAAAACCTAAAGTTCGGTACGAACCCGAACTGTACGCTCAACTCTATATATAACTGCACTGCTGAACGGAAAATATATTTTTCTTTTTTTCAATTATTCACTCAACAAAAGGGCTTTGTAACATATAACGGCAAATAGGCCTTAGAACATAAAACTGCACCGCTGAACAGTGATGGCCAGTACGCATTGTTCGCCCGCGAACACATGCGGGCTGTTATCTTTTCTCACAAGTCCGGCGATGCACAGGTAAGCCCTTACCTGTGCCTGCACCGCTAGCCGGTATGAAAACAAATGCAGTCTCTGGGAGCAGGCAGTTCCAAGAACAGCCCGATGAAGGCCCCCGGTGGCTGTTCTCGTAACTGCCTGCTCCCGCTGACCACATTTGTTTACAGACCAGCTCGCACACTGCACAGGTAAGGGCTTACCTGTGCCTTGCTGGACTTGTGAGAAAAGATGGTAGCCCGCATGTGTTCGCGGGCGAACCATGCGAACTGGCCATCACTGCCGCTGAACGGCAAATATATTTTTCTTTTTTCCACTTATACACTCCACAAAAGCTCTTTAGAACATACACTCACCTAAAGAATTATTAGGAACACCATACTAATACGGTGTTGGACCCCCTTTTGCCTTCAGAACTGCCTTAATTCTACATGGCATTGATTCAACAAGGTGCTTATAGCATTCTTTAGAAATGTTGGCCCATATTGATAGGATAGCATCTTGCAGTTGATGGAGATTTGAGGGATGCACATCCAGGGCACGAAGCTCCCGTTCCACAACATCCCAAAGATGCTCTATTGGGTTGAGATCTGGTGACTGTGGGGGCCATTTTAGTACAGTGAACTCATTGTCATGTTCAAGAAACCAATTTGAAATGATTCGAGCTTTGTGACATGGTGCATTATCCTGCTGGAAGTAGCCATCAGAGGATGGATACATGTTCTCATTCTGTTTATGCCAAATTCGGACTCTACCATTTGAATTTCTCAACAGAAATCGAGACTCATCAGACCAGGCAACATTTTTCCAGTCTTCAACAGTCCAATTTTGGTGAGCTCGTGCAAATTGTAGCCTCTTTTTCCTATTTGTAATGGAGATGAGTGGTAACCAGTGGGGTCTTCTGCTGTTGTAGCCCATCCGCCTCAAGGTTGTGCGTGTTGTGGCTTCACAAATGCTTTGCTGCATACCTCGGTTGTAACGGGTGGTTATTTCAGTCAACGTTGCTCTTCTATCAGCTTGTATCAGTCGGCCCATTCTCCGCTGACCTCTAGCATCCACAAGGCATTTTTGCCCACAGGACTGCCGCATACTGGATGTTTATCCCTTTTCACACCATTCTTTGTAAACCCTAGAAATGGTTGTGCGTGAAAATCCCAGTAACCGATCAGATTGTGAAAAACTCAGACCGGCCCGTCTGGCACCGACAACCATGCCATGCTCAAAATTGCTTAAATCACCTTTCTTTCCCATTCTGACATTCAGTTTGGAGTTCAGGAGATTGTCTTGACCAGGACCACACCCCTAAATGCATTGAAGCAACTGCCATGTGATTGGTTGACTAGATAATTGCATTAATGAGAAATAGAACAGGTGTTCCTAATAATTCTTTAGGTGAGTGTATAACTGCACCACTGAACAGCATATAGGCCCTTATTTTTTTTCCACTTATACACTCCACAAAAGGCTTTAGAACATATAACTGCACTACTGAATGGCATATATATATATATATTTCCACTTATACATGACACGAAAGGCTTTAGAACTGTGACAGTGTGTCTGGAGAAGTAGTGGACGGGGTCTATGTGTGCCCAAGTTTCCTCACTTCTGTCATTTAAATAAAAAAAAAGCAACCAGGGAAATGTTCAGCAGAGGTCTATGCAGATGTCTCTGCTATTTGGGTTTGTATAAAAAAAAAAACTTTAGGCTGGCACCAGGTTAGTCAGGAGTTCCTGATTGTATAGTTAGAGCTGGACAGGCATAGAATTTTGTTTTGTTTATGTTTATTTTATGTACCACCCGCTGACAATAAATCTGGACAGTTGATGGAACTGGAATCTGTGCGCGATAGAGTGTGCTCGTTGATCCCAGAGATGACCACCCTGCTACCTAACTCTTAAAAGGGTGCAGTGCACCAAAGACTCTGCCTCTTGGAAAATGGAGGATTTAGTTGAAAGCTGTTGCATCTCAGGAGGCTACCACAGTGCAGCAGGAGGCTACCAGAGTACAGCAAAAGGTGCTGGAGGAAACCAGCCGCAGGCTGATGGCCCAACTGGAGGCTGCACAAGAGGTGCAAAGAAAAGACCGGGAGACCTTAACGGTTGTGGTGCAGCAACTAACCAGTGTCGCGGGATGGGTCCCAAGTAAGGCAGATGCCACTCATTCCTCCATAAGGGCTAGTCACTTTTTGCAAAAGATGACAACCGACGATGATGTGGAAGTCTACCGCACCACCTTTGAAAGGACTGCCGAGCTAGAGGGTTGGCCAAAGGTACAGTGGGAAGGACTGTTGACACCCATTCTTTCAGGAGAACCCCAAAAGGCATATTTTGACCTGGAGAATCGTTATGGTATGAACTATGATGAACTAAAAAAGGAGATCCTTACACGCCTTGGAGTTACTCTTTCGGTCTGCGCACAGCTTGTGCACAACTGGGACTACAGCATGGATAAACCTTTATGTTCCCAAATGCAGGACCTTATACACCTGACCAAAAAGTGGTTGCAGCCAGAGATCCTGACAGGCCCCCAGATGGTGGAGCGGGTTGTGATGGACCAGTACTTAAGGACCCTCTCAGTTACCTTGCGCAAGTGGGTGAGCCATGGTGACCCCAAGAATGCTGACCAGATGGTGGAGATGGTGGAGAGGAACACAGCCGCGCAGGAGCTACTGAGTCTGCTGAGGCGCCCCCCAGCCCCGTAGCGGAGATCTCCAGGACTACCTGGTAAAACTGTTCTAAGGGAAAAGGGGGCTGGCAGAGGTGATATATCTATTGGTGCAAGTGGAGTGACTTGAGGCCCAGGCTCTAGAAGCAGGCAAGCCGTGGCAGGGAGGTCTATGACCTATAAGAGACCTAATAGAGACTTAATAAAATGTTTCAGATGTCAAATGCCATGTCATGTTGTTGCCAATTGCCCAATGTCTGATGAACCAATGCAGTGTGATGCCTCCTCTATAAACTGCCGTTTATCACTGTATTCTCAGCTTGCGTGTGTGGCATTACCAAATACTGGGGGAGAGAAACAAATGTGTGTTATTACTGTGGAAGGTAAAGATCTGAGTGCATTGTTAGACTCAGGTAGTCTAATCACCCTAGTAAAAACGGACTTGGTAAATCCCAGGAAATGGCAAGCGAAGACCATTGCGGTAACCTGCATACATGGAGACACCCGTAATTATCACAATGCTATGGTAGATGTAAATACCCGGTTTGGGGCAGAAGAATTGAGGGTTGGTTTAGTGCCCAGGTTAATGCATGGTGTCCTCATGGGGAGGAATTTCCCACATTTCTGGCAGCTATGGAAACATAAACTTTCAAATGCCTGTCAGGAAAGGGATGACCTACCACCGGTTATCAAAGGGTGTGGGTTTTTAAGAAGGACTTCTGTCGATCAATTATTTCCTGTCACCGCCAGTCCTGTGAGAAGGTCTGTTAGACGTTCTTCTCTACCTCTTGCATGACGTTCTTTGTTTTGGTTTCACTTTGTCATCTCCTTTCCTTCTCCCAGCTGTCACCTATTTACACTAATTGTCTCCCTTTATATTCCCTCCCATACTGCCTCACTTTGCGGTTTATACTTCTTCCTGGATGAGTTGTTCACTGTTGGAGGCTGCTACTGCTGATTCCTCAGATAAGTGTTTTTCCTTTATTTGTGTTTCCTTGCTGGCTTGATTCTAGGTGACCCTGACTCCGTCCGTATTAAGTGCAGGGAGCTGGTGGTCGTGTCCCCTCACTATTATAGGGTTTTCAGGTGTCACATAGTATGAGGTACGCGGGCATACAATCGTCTACCATAAAGACCTTTGCATGGGCATAGCAATCAGGGAGAGCTCTAGGGGTTTTAGAGGGCTCACCCATATGCTCCTTAGTTTGGGATCAAGCCAGTCGGATGTTTATTTATAAGTTCCAGCTTTCTGCAACACCATCCGTGACATTATAAAACGCCATAACGGTCTTTAGCATGTATCCGGTTTCAGCCTTGATTGACCGCGTGCAAGGTCTTTCGCTGGAGGTAGCAGATCTCCGTAAAACTGTGTCTCAGTTTCAGGTGACTGGTTCTGCTGGCGTTCATGGAGTTTGTTCCGAGCCTAAGATCTTGCTTCCGGATACGTTTTCCGGGGGTAGTGAGAATTTTGTTCGCTTTAGAGAGGCTTGCAAACTCCATTTTCGCCTACTTCCCCATTCCTCTGGTGATGAGGAGCAGTGGATGGGGATCCTCATCTCGCTGCTCACGGATAACGCTCAGTCTTGGGCCTTCTCGCTGCCGGTGGGGGCACGGCCCCTCCGATCGGTGGATGAATTTTTTGTAGCCCTGGGGCAGATATATGATGACCCGGATCATATTGACCTGGCTGAATCTAAACTGCATCCTTTATGCCAGGGTAAACAGTCCGCAGAGATATATTGTTCTGAATTTCGGAGATGGGCAGCTGATACTGGTTGGAATGATGCTGCCCTCCGAAGTCAATTTTGCCATGGTCTTTCTCTCATGGTCTTTCATCAGAGACCAGCCTCGTTAGAATCTGCCATGTCTCTAGCTGTTCGTATTGACAGGCATCTTAGAGAGAGAGCGGAGACTACTCCTTCTTGTCATATTCAGCCCAAGTACAGTGGGGCTGTCTCATGCAGTGCGCAGGGGTCTCAGTCTCTCACAATCCCCTCTGAGGAGGCCATGCAGCTGGGTTTGCTTGCCTCTGATAGTAGAGGATTCAGCTCTCAGAGGAGGGTTTGTTTCTGTTGTGGGGGTATAAATCATTTGGCTAATGTTTGCCCCTCTAGGTGATTCATGGAGTTTTCTGAGGGTAATAAAAGAAAAACAAAAAGAAAAAAAACCTCTAAAAACTTTCCATTTGCTACTATTGGCAAGGTTGATGCGGAAATTGAAGGTTTGCCGTTTACTTGTAGTTCCCATTTTCTCCAACCTGCCAGGGTGGCGCTAGACAGCAAGAACATTGTTTGTGAGATTTTTGTAGATAGTGGAGCAGCTGTCAATCTCATTGACAATCAATTTGCAATAACGCATGGTTTCCAGGTATGCACTTTGGAAAAGGATATACCTGTTTTTGCTATCGATTCCGCTCCACTTTCTCAAAGATCGTTAAAGGGCATAGTTCACAATATCCGTTTGACTGTGGGTGATGCTCATGTTGAGGATATGTCATGTTTCGTCTTAAGCGGATTACCTACTCCTCTAGTGTTGGGGCTACCCTGGCTCACTAAACATAACCCCACCATTGATTGGCAAGCAAGGCAAATAAATTGTTGAAGTGAGTTTTGCAGAGAGAATTGCCTCACAGCGTCTCTTTCAGAGGTTTCTACTAAGACTGTGCCATCTTTTCTCTCTGAATTTTTGGATGTGTTTTCCGAGAGTGGTGTCCAGGAGTTTCCCCCACACCGGGAGTACGACTGCCCTATTAATCTCATCCCAGGCGCCAAACTGCCAAAATCACGTTTATACAATCGCTCCCAAACTGAAAGAGTCGCTATGCGTACTTATATCTCTGAGAGCCTGAGAAAGGGACACATCCGACCCTCGAAATCACCTGTTGCCGCAGTTTTTTTTTTTTGTTAAGAAAAAAGATGGTTCTTTAACTCCTTAAGGACAGCCTTATTTCACCTTAAGGACCAGGCCATTTTTTGCAAATCTGACCAGTGTCACTTTAAGTGGTGATAACTTTAAAACGCTTTGACTTATCCAGGCCATTCTGAGATTGGTTTTTCGTCACATATTGTACTTCATGACACTGGTAAAATGAAGTAAAAAAAATTCATTTTTATTTATAAAAAAAATACCAAATTTAGATTTTTTAAAAATTGCCTCCAAACATAGTTATTACTTTACATTCCCCATATGTCTACTTCATGTTTGGATCATTTTGGGAATAATATTTTATATTTTGGGGATGTTACAAGGCTTAGAAGTTTGGAAGCAAATCTTGAAATTTTTCCGAAATTTTCAAAAACCCAATTTTTAGGGATCAGTTCAGGTCTGAAGTCACTTTGTGAGGCTTATATAATAGAAACCACCCAAAAATGACCCCATTCTAGGAACTACACCCCTCAAGGTATTCAAGTACTGAGTTATTGGCAAATGGGGATGAAATTTGAAAAATTAATTTTTTTTGCCACATTTTCCATTTTATATCTTTATTGCCCTGACTGCCGTTTACAGATACACCCCATATGTGGCCGTACACTACTGTACGGCCACACAGCGGGGTGTAGAGGGAAAGGTGCGCCGTTTGGTTTTTGGAGGGCTGATTTTTATGGACCGGTTTATTTACACCGTGTCCTGTTTCAACCCCCCTGATGCTCCCCTGGAGTAGAAACTCCCTAAAAGTGACCCCATTTTGAAAACTACGGGATAAGGTGGCGGTTTTGTTGGGATTATTTTTAGGGTACATATGATTTTTGGTTGCTCTATTTTACATTTTTGTGAGGCAAGGTTACCAAAAATTGAAATTCTGAAATTTCATCTCCATTTGCCATTAACTGTTGAGGAACATCTAAAGGGTTAATAAAGTTGTAAAATCAGTTTTGAATACCTTGAGGGGTGTAGTTTCTTAGATGGGGTCACTTTTGTGGAGTTTTTACTTTAGGGGGGCTTCAAAAGGGACATGGTGTCAATAAAAAAGGCCATCAAAATCGGCCTTCCAGAAACCATGTCGGTCCTTTCCTATTGTGCCCTGCCTTTTAGTAATACAGCAGTTTACGACCACAACTGTGGCGTTTATGTAAACTGCAGTATCAAGGTAATAAATATTACGTTTTGTTTGGTTGTTAGCTTTGTTACTGGAAAAAACGGATTGAAATGGAAAAGTGCCAAAAATAGCTGTTTTGGCGCAGTTTTTTCTTTTCTTTTTTCATGGGGTATTTTTATAGAGGAGATTCTTACGGACGCGGCGATACCTAATAAGTCTATTTTTTTTACAATTATTTAGGTTTTAGACTATATTATCCTTTTTGATACAAAAAATGTTTTTGTATCTCTAAAGTCTTTAAGAGTCATTTTTTTTTGTTTTTTAGCCGATTATCTTATGTAGGGGCTCATTTTTTGTGGGATGAGAGGACGGTTTTATTGGCACTATTTTGGGGGCTATAGGACTTTTTGATCGCTTGCTATTAAAATTTTTGTTGTGTAAGGTGACAAAAAAAGTTCTTTTTTTGCACCGTTTTTTTTTTTTAACCTTGTTAATCTGGGGGGGTTAGGTCATATTTTTATAGAGGAGATTATTACCGACGCAGCGATACCTAATTTGTATACTTTTTTTAAAATTATTTTAGTTTTTTTGGGCGCCTCCAGTTCCCGAGATACTCCGGCCTGCTCTTTCCCGGTCCGAAAAGATCAGGGCCTTGAGGACTGCCTCATAGAACTAAAGGAATGTCCCTGTGTTGCAAGCGCTTCGGGATAGTACAAAAGAGTTGTACAAGGCAACCTGCACCAAGTAGACCGCAACTTTTTTGTACCATGCCTGGGTTTTGCGCATGGCGTTATATGGCTTGAGGACTTGATCAGAGAGATCAACTCATCCCATATACCGATTGTAGTCGACGATACAATCGGGCTTGAGGACCATTGCCGCGGTACCTCGCACAGGGACAGGGGTGATGCCGTTACCATGAATTGTGGACAGTACAATGACATCCCTCTTGTCCTTATATCTGACCAGCAACAGGTTTTCACTTATAAGGGCACGGGTCGCACCCCTGGGGATAGGTACCTGGAGGGGGTGGGCAGGGAGGCCGCGTTGATTTTTCCACACGGTCCCACAAGCGGACGTGGATCTGGAGGCAAGGGACTGGAACAAGGGGATACTAGTATAAAAGTTATCCACGTAAAGGTGGTAACCCTTATCTAGCAGTGGGTACATAAGGTCCCACACAAGTTTCCTGCTAACACCCAGAGTGGGGGGACATTCTGGGGGTTGAATACGGGAATCTCGCCCCTCGTATACACAAAACTTGTAAGTGTACCTTGAGGTACTCTCACAAAGTTTGTATAGCTTCACGCCATACCTCGCCCGCTCGGAGGGAACATACTGGCGGTAAATGAGTCTCCCCTTGAACGCAATGAAAGACTCATCAACCGCGACCTCCCTTCCAGGTACATAGGCCTGTACAAATTTGTCCCCAAAATGATCGATGACCGGCCGTATCTTATACAGACGGTCATAGGCAGGATCACCTTGGGGAAGACATGCTGCATTATCTGAATAATGCAGACATTTCCGGATGGCCTCAAACCGGGAGCGTGTCATGGCCGTACTGTAAAGTGGGGCATGGTAGAGGACGTCCCCACTCCAGTAATGCCTGACACTAGGTTTCTTGACCAGGCCCATATGCAGCACGAGGCCCCAAAATGTCCACATCTCAGCTGCACTGACCGGCGTTTAGCCACCGGGCCTGGCCAAAAAGGAGCCCGGGTGTTGAGCAACGAACTGTTGGGCGTACAGGTTCGTCTGCTCCACCATCAGATTTACCAGTGGGTCACTGAAAAAATGACTAAAAAAGGAATATTCAGTGTAGCCCACTGTGGAAATCTGGATTCCTGATTGGCCTACAAAATCAGGAATCACTGGCTCATATCGCTCTGGGGTACACCAGACAGGTTCACCGGCAAGGTGCTCTGGTGGATTTAACTGGTGGGCCGGAAAACTAGTACGAGCCCCAGAGCTGCTCGTACTAGTGTGGGCCACAGGGTCCCTAGCATGGCGGGCCCCTTGCTCCGCCTGGCGGTGTCTCCGCTGCCTTGGGGGCTCATCATCATCGCTAGATGATGAGGAGGACGCGGATGACAACAGGAAAGTGGGTTCATCCTCGTCCTCACTGGGATTCTCGGAGTCGGAGGCAAGCTGGGTGTATGCCTCCTCGGCCAAGAACGTCCGGCGGGCCATAGGGGAGTGTGTGTCTGCGTGTGTATGTGTGTGTGTGTAAATCTTTATTTGGTGTGCGTGTGTGTGGGGGCACAGGTGTTCGCGGACTTATCCCTAAAAACTAACAGAAAAAAAAAAAGACTAAAAAAAAAAAGGGGGAAAAATGTGATAAAAAAGTAAAAAAAAATCAAAATCGCTGATCAACTATCCAAAGTTGATCAGCGGTGGGGTGTACGATGCGCTAACAGTGGCCGGACACTAAGAGTACCGGCCACAGTCAGCGTATCCACAAAAAAATAAATAATGCCTGCGCCCCAAAAAGTTGTGGGGGGGAGGGGGAGGGCAGGGGGCAAGCAGCAGCACCCCTGGGGGGTCTAGGGTCACACAGCTGTGCTGTGGACCCCAGACACCCTACTTAGGGTGATGCAACCAAACATTTTTTTACCACTAACTAACCCTTTTATATCCCTGTCTAGCCCAACCTTTCCCTGTACTTTCCCTAATTACCCGATGATAAAGATGGGGGTGCTGGGGCAGAGATCGGGTCCTGGGGGCAAGGATGGGTGCTGGGGCACAGATCAGACACGTGCAGGCAGCGCTCCTCTCTCCTCGGGCTCCGGACACAAAAGGAGGAGGAGAGGAGCGCTGCTATCATTTGAAACTGCCGCCGGCGCGCCCTCCTACCAATCAGAAGCGATCCTGAGAGGTGATGTCACCATCACCACTCAGGATCGCAGGATGGTGATTGGTGGGGTAAAATCACACCACCGATCACCATCCTGTTCCGCGTTATCGGGTCCTCAGAGACCCGAATAACCCGGAAACGCAGAAACCTGCAGGTCTGAATTGACCTGCGATTGTCTGCGATCGCATACACGGGGGGGTCACAGGACCCCTCCGTGCATTTTCCCCAGGTGCCTGCTCAATGATTTGAGCAGGCACCGGGTTCCGATCACCGCCCGCCGCACGGCGGTGATCGAAAATACACAGGGGGTACAGGTACGCCCTGTGTCCTTAAGTACCAGGACATAAGGGCGTACCTGTTCGCCCTATGTCCGGAAGAGGTTAAGACCTTGTCTGGATTTCAGGGAGCTGAACCGTATCACGATTCATGACCCATATCCGCTTCCTCTGATCCCGGACCTGTTTAACCAGATTGTTGGGGCTAAGGTTTTTTCTAAGTTGGATTTAAGAGGGGCATACAACCTAGTCAGGGTCAGAGAAGGGGACGAATGGAAGACGGCCTTTTGAGAATTTGGTTATACCCTTTGGTTTGATGAATGCTCCGGCCGTCTTCCAACATTTTGTGAACAGCATTTTTTATCATTTAATGGGGAAATTTGTACTTGTGTATCTAGATGACATTTAGATTTTGTCTCCTGATTTCAAGACTCATCGAGACCACCTACGTCAGGTCTTGCTGATTCTGCGGGGGAATAAATTGTATACTAAACTGGAAAAATGTGTGTTTGCGGTTCCGGAGATGCAATTTCTTGGTTTTATTCTCTCCGCTTCTGGTTTTCGCATGGACCCTGAGAAGGTCAGCGCTGTCCTTGATTGGGAGCTTCCTGAGAATCAGAAGGCGCTGATGCGTTTTTTGGGTTTTGCCAATTATTACAGAAAGTTCATTTTGAATTATTCCTCTGTTGTTAAGCCACTCACTGATATGACTAAAAAGGGGGTAGATTTTTCTTCGTGGTTGGTAGATGCGCTTAAAGCCTTTTCTAGAATCAAAGAGAGTTTTGCTTCCGCTCCCATTTTGGTACAACCTGATGTCTCTCTACCTGTTGTGTATAAGGCTACTTTCACACATGCGTTAAAGTTTTTCGTTAAAGAGTTCCGTCCTCGGGGCTCAATACCGGGAAAAAACTGATCAGTTTTATCCTAATGCATTCTTAATGGTGTGCATTCCGTTCAGGATGCACCAGGATGCATCAGTTCAGTCAGTCCCCGGCATAAAATTTACATTGAAGTGCATTAGTGATCCGGGCCCGTCTCACAAATGCATCCATTTGCGTCCGGATTGCCGGATCCAGCAGGCAGTTCCGGCGACGGAACTGCCTGCCGGTATCCTCTGCCGCAAGTGTGAAAGTACCCTTAGTGGCAAAAGAAAAATATATTTGCCGTTCAGCAGTGCAGTTATATGTTCTAAAGCCATTTTTGTTGTGTATTAGTGGCAAAAGAAAAATATATTTGATGTTTAGCGGTGCAGGTTTATGTTCTAAAGCCATTTGTGAAGTGTATAAGTGGAAAAAAGAAAAATATATTTGCCATTCAGCGGTGCAGTTATATGTTCTGTAAGAGTTAGGTAGCATGGTGGTCGTCTCTGGGATAGACGAGCACACTCTATCGCGCACAGATTCCAGGCAACCTCAGTTCCATCAACTGTCCAGAGTGAACACCTGCACCAACTCTTTAGCTATGGCCTTGGATGACATATTACGTAAGGGTATAGCTTCTGGGTAACGAGTAGCGTAGTCCATGATTACGAGAATATGTTGGTGGCCTCGAGCAGATCTTACAATAGTCCCCACCAGGTCCCTGACTATTCTCTCAAATAGTATCTCAATGATTATTAGAGGTACCAGGTGAGTACGATAGTGTGGCCTAGGAGCAGAAATTTGGCACTCTGGGCAGGTGTCACAATAATCTTTGACATCTTTATGGACCCCAGGCCAAAAGAACCTTTGAAGGACTCTGTCTGTAGTCTTTTCAGCTCCCAAATGCCCCTCCCCATAAATGCGCCATTTTATTTTAGCAAAATGGCGCATTTCATTCCCTTTCCTGGGTTACCCAATGCTAAGACGCTGGCGCAAGCGTTTGTTGATCACATTGTTAAATTGCATGGAATTCCTTCAGACATCATTTCTGATAGGGGCACGCAATTTGTTTCCAGATTCTGGAAGGCCTTCTGTTCTCGCTTGGGGGTTCGGTTGTCATTCTCTTCTGCTTTTAACCCGCAGTTGAATGGACAGACCGAACGCGTCAATCAGAATCTGGAGACATATCTGCGCTGTTTTATGGCGGAGAATCAGGAGGATTGGTGTTCATTTTTGTCCCTTGCTGAGTTTGCTTTAAATAACCGTTGCCAGGAGTCCTCTGATAAGTCACCATTTTTTGGTGCATATGGGTTTCATCCGCAGTTTGGGACATTCTCTGGAGAGGGGTCTTCTGAGGTGGGTGTGGGTGCGGTCTTATCTCAGGGTCCCTCTCTTGCCAAATGGCGACCATGTGCCTATTTCTCAAGGAAACTCTCCTCTGCAGAGAGAAATTACGATGTGGGAGATAGGGAGTTGTTGGCCATCAAATTAGCTTTTGAGGAATGGCGCCATTGGTTAGAGGGAGCCAGACACCCAATTACTGTGTTTACAGATCATAAGAATCTGGCCTACTTGGAATCGGCCAAGCGTCTGAACCCTAGACAGTCCAGATGGTCTTTGTTCTTTCCTAGGTTTAATTTTGTTGTTACTTTCCGCCCTGGGGTTAAAAATGTGAAGGCGGATGCCCTGTCACGTTGTTTTCCGGGAGGGGGGAACTTTGAAGACCCGGGTCCCATTTTGGCTGAAGGGGTGGTCGTCTCTGCTCTTTATCCTGATTTGGAGGCAGAGGTTCAGGCAGCCCAGGCAGAGGCTCCTGATCTTTGTCCTTCTGGGAGGTTGTTTGTGCCTCTCGCTTTACGACACAAGGTTTTTAAGGAGCACCACGATACTGTCCTTGCTGGGCACCCGGGGAGTAGAGCCACAGTGGATCTCATTGCTCAGAGATTCTGGTGGCCGGCTCTTCGTAAGACGGTTGAGGGTTTTGTGGCAGCCTGCGAGACCTGCGCTCGTGCCAAGGTCCCTCATTCACGGCCATTGGGTTCTCTCCCCCGTTACCCATTCCTTCCCGTCCTTGGACGCATCTGTCCATGGACTTCAATACGGACCTGCCTCGTTCCTCGGGGAAGACTGTGATTCTGGTAGTAGTGGACCGTTTTAGCAAAATGGCGCATTTCATTCCCTTTCCTGGGTTACCCAATGCTAAGACGCTGGCGCAAGCGTTTGTTGATCACATTGTTAAATTGCATGGAATTCCTTCAGACATCGTTTCTGATAGGGGCACGCAATTTGTTTCCAGATTCTGGAAGGCCTTCTGTTCTCGCTTGGGGGTTCGGTTGTCGTTCTCTTCTGCTTTTCACCCGCAGTCGAATGGACAGACCGAACGCGTCAATCAGAATCTGGAGACATATCTGCGCTGTTTTGTGGCGGAAAATTAGGAGGATTGGTGTTCTTTTTTGTCCCTTGCTGAGTTTGCTTTAAATAACTGTTGCCAGGAGTCCTCTGATAAGTCACCATTTTTTGGTGCATATGGGTTTCATCCGCAGTTTGGGACATTCTCTGGAGAGGGGTCTTCTGGTTTACCTGATGAGGAGAGATTTTCCTCGTCTTTGTCATTTATTTGGCAAAAGATTCAGGGTAATCTGAAGAGGATGAGTGAGAGATATAAGCGTGTGGCGGATAAGAGACGTGTGCCTGGTCCGGACCTGAATGTTGGTGATCTGGTGTGGTTGTCTACAAAGAATATCTAACTGAAGGTTCCCTCCTGGAAGTTGGGTCCTAAGTTTATTGGGCCTTACAAGATCTTGTCCGTCATCAATCCCGTTGCCTTCCATCTTGATCTTCCTCAGACTTGGAAGATCCATAATGTTTTTCACAGGTCCCTATTAAAACCTTATGTCCAACCCACTGTACCCTCCTCTTTGCCTCCTCCTCCGATTGTTGTTGACGGTAATCTTGAATTTCAGTTCTCTAGGATCGTGGATTCTCGCATTTTCCGCGGTTCTCTCCAGTACCTCGTTCATTGGGAGGGTTATGGTCCTGAGGAGAGGATGTGGGTCCCAGTGGTGGACATTAAGGCCACTCGTCTCATCAGGGCTTTCCATAGGTCTCATCCTGAGAAGGTGGGCTCTGAGTGTCCGGAGTCCATTCGTAGAGGGAGGGGTACTGTCACCGCCAGTCCTGTGAGAAGGTCTGTTAGACGTTCTTCTCTACCTCTTGCATGACGTTCTTTGTTTTGGTTTCACTTTGTCATCTCCTTTCCTTCTCCCAGCTGTCACCTATTTACACTAATTGTCTCCCTTTATATTCCCTCCCATACTGCCTCACTTTGCGGTTTATACTTCTTCCTGGATGAGTTGTTCACTGTTGGAGGCTGCTACTGCTGATTCCTCAGATAAGTGTTTTTCCTTTATTTGTGTTTCCTTGCTGGCTTGATTCTAGGTGACCCTGACTCCGTCCGTATTAATTGCAGGGAGCCGGTGGTCGTGTCCCCTCACTATTATAGGGTTTTCAGGTGTCATATAGTATGGTACGTGGGCATGCAATCGTCTACCATAAAGACCTTTGCATGGGCATATCAGTCAGGGAGAGCTGTAGGGGTTTTATAGGGCTCACCCATATGCTCCTTAGTTTGGGATCAAGCCAGTCGGATGTTTATTTATAAGTTCCAGCTTTCTGCAACACCATCCGTGACATTTCCCTTGTCTGTCATCATGGGGGAGCCTGAGGTCTCTGACCATAGTGCTGGGTTAGAAGAGTGTCAGAGCAGTCCCGAGAGAGAAGACTCCCTTGATGACAATTTGCCAGACCTTGCAGTAAGGAAAGAACAGTTTGGTGCTGAGCAATTAAAAAGTCCCACCCTTACTAGAGCCAGGGAAAATGTGAAGTCTATTGATGGTAAACCGGTGGAACCTGACAGCAGACTTTGCTTCCCGCATATGGCTGTGAAACACGAAAGGGGAGAGGATCTGGTTGAACAACTATTGGTTCCTAAAGTGTACCGACGAATGGTACTAGATATTGCTTATGGTCACCTTATGGGGGAGGGGCATTTGGGAGCTGAAAAGACTACAGACAGAGTCCTTCAAAGGTTCTTTTGGCCTGGAGTCCATAAAGATGTCAAAGATTATTGTGACACCTGCCCAGAGTGCCAAATTTCTGCTCCTAGGCCACACTATCGTACTCACCTGGTACCTCTAATAATCATTGAGATACTATTTGAGAGAATAGTCAGGGACCTGGTGGGGACTATTGTAAGATCTGCTCGAGGCCACCAACATATTCTCGTAATCATGGACTACGCTACTCGTTACCCAGAAGCTATACCCTTACGTAATATGTCATCCAAGGCCATAGCCAAAGAGTTGGTGCAGGTGTTCACTCTGGACAGTTGATGGAACTGAGGTTGCCTGGAATCTGTGCGCGATAGAGTGTGCTTGTCTATCCCAGAGACGACCACCATGCTACCTAACTCTTACAGAACATATAAATGCACCGCTGAATGGCAAATATATTTTTCTTTTGCCACTAATACACAACAAAAATGGCTTTAGAACATATAACTGCACTGCTGAACGGCAAATATATTTTTCTTTTGCCACTAAGGGTACTTTCACACTTGCGGCAGAGGATACCAGCAGGCAGTTCCGTCGCCGGAACTGCCTGCTGGATCCGGCAATCCGGACGCAAATGGATGCATTTGTGAGACGGGCCCGGATCACTAATGCACTTCAATGTAAATTTTATGCCGGATCCGGCATTCCGGCAAGTGATCAGTATTTTTGGCTGGAGAGAAAACTGTAGCATGCTGCAGTATTTTCTCTGTCCCAAAAGAGGGACTGAACTGATGCATCCTGGTGCATCCTGAACGGAATGCACACCATTAAGAATGCATTAGGATAAAACTGATCAGTTTTTTCCCGGTATTGAGCCCCGAGGACAGAACTCTTTAACGAAAAACTTTAACGCATGTGTGAAAGTACCCTTATACACAACAAAAAGAGCTTAAGAACATATAACTGCACTGCTGAATGGCAAATAAAATGTTTTTGTGTGCCACCAATACACACCAAAAAAGGGCTGTAATTTTCACACTTCACCACACAACGGCTAAAAGTTCAAATAAGACGTTGAAATATTTCCTTGTAATAAACCCTGTTAATCGCTGTATCAAGCAGCACTTGCACCCCAATAACAAGAACGGTTTGCTGGAATTACAGAGCTGTATAATGGCAATTTGGATCCCCAGTCAGTGCAGCAAGGTGTAATAGGATTGTTCCTATTACCCAGGCTGTAACCTCCCCTACTGAACGCTGTTCTACATAAATGTTGTGGAATGATTCCTCCCTATCCTTTCCCTACACCTTGAATAATATTTCCCTGAACTTGTAAAACGTTTTTTTTTGCACAATGAAGTCTTTCCTAGCACTGTCCCTAGTGCCTGCTGATGTCTCTCCCTGCACTAAATACACTGGAAAATTACAGAATCCAAGATGGCTGAGGCTATTTATAGGGATGTGACATCACAGGGCTGGCTGGCTGCTGATTGGCTGCATGCATGGCATTATGGGTGATCCCGCCTTCCCAGAGTTCCTTGCTCCATGTCATCACACTTGCAGCAGCCATTGTAGGAAAAAATGTGATTTGTTACCACGAAGCTTGAGGAAATTCAGATTCTGTGCGAATCAAATTTTTCGCTCATCTCTAGTCATAAGTGCCGTTTGGCGGTGAAGTTACATTGTATTATAGCCATTTACTTGGTGTAGAAAAAAAGAAATATTAGTACGTCCCATTAGCCGTTCTGCGGTGAATTGTGATTGTTATATTTCTTTCTTTGGGGTATAGTAATAGGAAAAAGAATACATCTTAATTGCTGTTCTGTGGTAAATTGTGATTATTTTTTGGGGTGGGGGAATTTATTAATCAGAAAAAAATAATAAAAAATATATAAATACGTCTTAACTGCCGTTCAGCGGTGAAGTGACATTGTACTACAGCCTTTTTTGAGGAGTATTATTTAAATTTTAACCACTTCACATCCAGGCCATTTCACCCTTCCTGACAGAGACATTTTTTGCCATGTATCACTTTATGTGCTAATAACTTTAAAATGCTTTTACTTATCCAGGCCATTCTGAGACTGTTTTCTCATCACATATAGTACTTCATGACAGTGGTAAAATTTAGTCAAAATATTTCATTTTTAATTATGAACAAATACCAAATTTGGAAAAATTTGCAAATTAGCAAATTTCTATTTCTCTACTTTTATAACAGATAGCAATACCTCCAAAAATAGTTATTACATTACATTCCCCATATGTCTACTTCATGTTTGGATCATTTTGTGAATGCCATTTTATTTTTTTGGGATGTTAGAAGTTTAGAAGCAAATCTTGAAATTTTTCAGAAAATTTCCAAAACCCACTTTTTAAAGACTAGTTCAGGTCTGAAGTCACTTTGTGAGCTTACATAATTGAAACGACCCAAAAATTACCCCATTTTAAAAACGACACCAATCAAGGTATTCAAAACTGATTTAACAAATGTTGTTAACCCTTTAGGTGTGCCACAAGAATTAATGGAAAATATAGATGAAATTTCAGAATTTCACTTTTTTGGCAGATTTTACATTTTAATCATTTTTTTCCACAAACAAAGCAAAGGTTAACAGCCAAACAAAACAATATTTATTGCCGTGATTCTGTAGTTTACAGAAACACCCCATAAGTGGTCGTAAACTGCTGTATGGCCACACGGCAGGGCTCAGAAGGAAAGGCATGCCATATGGTTTTTGGAAGGCAGATTTTCCTGGACTGTTTTTTTTTACACCATGTCCCATTTGAAGCCCCCCCTGATGTACCCCTAGAGTAGAAACTCCAAAAAGGTAACCCATTTTGGAAAATAAACCCCTCAAGGTATTCAAAACTGATTTTACAAACTTTGTTAACCCTTTAGGTATTCTACAAGAGTTAATGGAATATGCAGATGAAATTACTGAATTTCTATTTTTTGGCAAATTTTCCCTTTTAATACATTTTTTCCAGTAACAAAGCAAGGGTTAACAGCCAAACAAAACTCAATATTTATTGCCCTGATTCTGTAGTTTCCAGAAACACCCCATATGTGGTCATAAAATGCTGTACGGGCACATGGCAGGGCGCAGAAGGAAAGAAGCGCCATGTGGTTTTTGGAAGGCAAATTTTGCTGGACTGTTTTTTTACACCATGTCACATTTGAAGACCCCCTGATGCAGCCCTAGAGTAGAAACTCCAAAAAAGTGACCCCATTTTGGAAACTATGGGATAAGATGGCAGTTTTGTTGGTATGATTTTAAGGTACATATGATTTTTAGTTGCTCTATATTACACTTTTTTTGAGGCAAGGTAACAAAAATAGCTGTTTTGGCACTATTTTTATTTTTTGTTATTTAAAATGTTCATCTGACAGGTTAGATTATGTGCTATTTTTATAGAGCAGGTTGTTACGGACGCGACAATACCAAATATTATTTGTTTGCTTGTTTCAGTTTTACATAATAAAGCATTTTAGAAAAAAAATATTTTTTATTAGTGTGTCCACATTCTGAAACCAGTTTGTTTTTTGGGCGACTTTCTTATGTAGGGGCTAAATTATTTCGGTATAAGATTTTGATTGGTACTATTTTAGGGTGCATATGACATTTTGATCACTTGTTATTATACTTTTTGTGATGTAAGGTGACAATTGGCTTTTTTGACACACCTTTTATTTTTTCACGGTGTTCACCTGAGTGGTTAGGGAATGTGATATTTTTATATAGCAGGTTCTTACGGACACGGCTATACCTAATATCTATACTTTTTTAAATTTAAGTTTTACACAATAATATTGTTTTCGAAACAAAATGTCTCCATAGTCTGAGAGGAATAGTTTTTTATTTTCTGGGTGATTGTCTTAGGTAGGGGCTCATTTTTTGCAGGATTAGGTGACGGTATGATTGGTACTATTTTGGGGGGCATACGCCTTTTTGATCGCTTGTTGTTGCACTTTTAGTGATGTAAGGTAGCACAGTTTTTATTTTATTCTATTGACGGTGTTCATCTGAGGGGTTAGGTCATGTCATATTTTTATAGAGCCATTCGTTACGGACATGGCAATATCTAATATGTATACTTTCTTTTATTTATTTAAGTTTTACATAATGATATTATTTTTGAAGCAAAAAAAAATTCATGCTTTAGTGTCTCCATAGTCTGAGAGTCATAGTTTTTTTATTTTTTGGGGGATGAGATGACGCTTTGATTGGCACTATTTTGGGGTGCATATGACTTTTTTATTGCTTGCTATTACACTTTTTGTGATGTAAGGTGACAAAAAATGGCTTTTTTGTGGCACTGTTTCAATTTTTTTCATAGGGGTTTGGACATGTGATATTTTTATAGAGCTGGTTGTTACGGATGCGGCGATACCTTATATGTCACTTTAACACAATAATAGCATTTTTGAAAGAAAAAATGATGTTTTAATGTCTCCATGTTCTGAAAGCTATAGTTGTTTTTTATTTTTTTAACGATTTTCTTATGTAGGGGCAAATTTTTGGTGGAATGAGGTGTTTTATTCGTACCATTTTGTGGGACATACGCCTTTTTGATCAATTCATGTTGCACTTTTCGTGATGTAAGGTGACAAAAATGACTTTTTTTGACACAGTTTTTATTTTTATTTTTTGATGGTGTTTATCGGACAGGGTGGATCATGTGATATATTTATAGAGCCGGCCGTCACGGACGCGGCAATACCAAATATGTCTATTTTATTTTATTTTTTCTATTTTTTCTATTTTTTTATTATTACTTACTTGGGGAATTTTGTTTTTACATGTGAAACTTTTTTTTTATTTTTTATTTTAACACTTTATTTTTGTATTTTTTATTTTACACTTTGAATCCCCCATAAGGTCATACAAGACCTCTGGGGGACATTTAACTTCACTTTTTTTTATTTCTCCACGATTGATTTCTCCTGTAACTGGGGCTGACATAGTAGCCCCAGTTACAGGGGAAATACACCCCCCAAAGAGGCTGTACAGCACTATACAATGCTGTACAGCCTCAGTGCAGGGCTGATTGAGGTCTGTAAAAGACCTGACAGCTCCTGCACTCTCCCGGTCCCGGCAGTCACATGACCACTAGGCCGGGACAAGAAGGCAGTGACACCTGGGAACTGTCACTGTCTTCTCTCTGGGTTGCCCTGCTGTCACTGACAGCAGGCAACCCGCTCTGCAGCTGCACGATTAGCGTGCAGCTGCGATCTCTGAATGGACATTCCAGAACGTCCATTCAGAGTCAAACATCGACCCATAGGATGTTTATATCCTATGGGCGGATGTGAAGTGTTTAATTTAATTCTTTTATTATACAGTATGTCAGACAGACAGGTGACAGGCCCTTCAAAGAGAACAGGAAGTGGCCAAAATATTTCTGTCGCAGCCATCAGAAGAAGGGGGGTGGCAGCAAGAGGTGCAGCGTGAGGCCTGAGCTCCCGGTGTCATCTAGCCATCAAGTCTTGACCAGCAACCCAGTGGTGCTTGGATGGTTTACTCGGTCTTCGACTTTATCACAAGTGACATCAGACACCCCCAGCCAAGAGTCGGCGGGTTCCTATGACATGACACTTAGTTGGCATGACCCGGGAGCAGGCCCTGTGCCCCCAACTGTCCTCAACCTGCATCTGTAATTTTCTGTTCCCTCAGCATGTGAAGTAGTATATGCCGTAGGCTCAGCTCCACTTTTCAGATAGGATGAGCTACTAGAGGACAGACAGTAGCTACTGCCCAGCCAAGATCTGGAGGAGTGATGATGAGAGTTGCATGGGAGTAGGTGTTGCGAGTGGTCAGGCTCATGGCGCTGAGACCGTTTAGGGGGACATCAGTGACATGCAGAGTGGTTCCTGCCCAGCCACACCAGCAACTTGGCCAGGTGACTCAGCTTTCGCCTCCATGTTCTCGTTCTCACGCCGTTGGTCCTGCAACAATGTCCCCCTCTGCCTCCTCATTCTCCACTGTGTTCTCAGCCTCCACTTCAGGGACAATTCACAGTGCTCCTCCAGCATACCACATGTGCAGGGCACAGCGGTGTCACACTGTTCTGCACCTAGTTTGCCTGGGAGAATGCAGTCACACAGGGGAGGAACTGCTCAACGTCCTTCATCAAGAAATCGAAAACTGGCTTTCTCCTTGACAATTCAAAATCGTAACAATGGGGACCGACAATGGGAAGAACATGGTGTTGGCGCTGCGTCAAGGAGGGCTGAGCCATGCGCCCTGCATTGTGCACGTGTTCAATGTGGTTGTCAAGCGGTTCCTGAAGTCTTCACCCCATCTGCAAGACATCCTGAAAATGGTCAGGAAATTTTGCATGCACTTTAGCCACTCGTACAATGCAAAGCACACCCTCCTTGAGCTGCTGCGGCAATACGGCGTCCCCCAACATAGGCTGATACGCGAAGTTTCCCCATGTTGGAATTCCACCCTCCATATGTTGGACCAATTATATGAACAGAGAAAGGCCATAAACGATTTCTTGATGATACAGGCGGACAGAGGTACTTCCCTGTGTAACTTTGATGTGGGCCAGTGGCAGCTCATGCCTGACACCTGCCAATTTGTTGGGCCGTTTGAGGAGGCCACTTTATTTGTCAGTCGCCAGGACTACGGGATGAACAACGTCATTCCACTGATTCATGTCCTGGAACAGGGACAGAAGTGGTGACTATATCTCATGGCCACATGAGCCCTGTGGGGGCTGAACTAGAGGAGGAGGACATTTGAGCACAAGCAATGTGTAGAGAAATGGCTGGTTTTACTACACAAGTGACAGGAGAGGAGGAGCAAGACACACCGTGGCAGTATGCACTGGAGATAGAGGCCCGATGCATGCTCAGTTGCTTGTGTAGTGACAGCTGAAGTGTTACCATTCGGCAGAGGGATGAATACTGGCTCTCCACCATGTTAGACCCTCGCTACCGGTCCAAAATGGGGGCCTTTTTTACACCCGCTTAGAGGGAGGACAAACTGAACTATCAAGACATCCTATGTAGTAAGTTGGCCGCTGACTTTGTGCATCATTGCCCATCCTCACACAGAGCCCCCTGCGCTCATATTGCACTGCCATGGCTGCTGGGGTGGGGGTGGGGGCAGGAGCAGTACCAGCTCCACCAGCAGCAACTTAAAGGGAACCTGTCATGTGGATATTTGATTATAATCTAACTAATTATATACAATCATTAACTACTAAAAAGTACCTTAGATGTATTCACTTACTGGTGTGACAGATGGTTACCTCATAATATACACACAAAGATGCCGCATGCCGCATGCTAATGAGCTGATTGGAGTCCGGCGTGATGTCATTGAGTCCAGCGTATATTTAATTCAGAGCTATAGCCACTCCCCTGCCCACCTGCTGCTGGTTCATATGGAAACAAACTGTCATTCAGCAGCAGGTGGGCGGGAAGAGTCAGGAGCTCATGAATATTCATGACTCATCATTATCAGCTGGAGCTTTTCAATACAAGATGTTGGCAGATTGACTGGGTCAATTCAAGAAAGTGATCCAGCATTTTGCTAAGAGAATCAGTCACTTATTTATGTTGCCCTTAGTTAGGACACCATAAAACTGGTGACAGGTTCCCTTTAAGTCTACAATCGCTGATGAGCAGATTTCTTCACCTGCCTATTGAAGAAACTACTTACCAGCAGCAGCATCTAGACATCGATCAGAACCTGAACCAGCAGGTGGTGGCATACTTGGAGTACACCCTGCCACCCCACATCAAAGATCTGCTGGACTACTGGGCAGCCAAACTCGATTTGTGGCCGCCACTGGCCGAATTATCCCTGGATAAGCTTTCCTGGCCGGCCAGCAGTTTGGCATCAAAACGGGTGTTTAGTGCGGCGGTGGCCATAGTTACCCCAAGGAGAACTCGCCTGTCCACCCAAAATGTGGAGAATTTGACCTTTGTGAAGATGAATCAGGAATGGATCAGCCAGGATTTTCAAACACAAGTGTCTGATGCATCAGACTAGATCATCCATGGTGCCACACCTACACTTTGACAAAAGAGACCAGTTTTTTTCTGGCTACCTGCCTCAGCTACTATTCTGATGCTGCCACCCACCTGATGCCATACCTGCTGCCAGTTGCTCCTACTGTCACAGACCATCTTCAGCTGGTACTGGTATTGCCCTCTACCTCCCCACTCTGTCACTGGGCCACTTTGTGGTCTCCTCATGCTTCTGCCACCTCACCACTCTGTGGTCTCCTTTTGCTGATGCCACATCACCACTCTGTGGTCTCCTCATGCTGCTGCCACCTCACCACTCTGTCACAGGGCCACTCTGTGGTCTCCTCATGCTGCTGCCACATCACCACGATGTCACTGGGCAACTCTGTGGTCTCTTCATGCTGCTGCCACCTCACCACTCTGTGGTCTCCTCATGCTGCTGCCACATCACCACTCTGTAGTGTCCTCATGCTGCTGCCACATCACCACTCTGTGCTCTCCGCATGCTGCTGCCACCTCACCACTATGTCACTGGGCCACTCTGTGGTCTCCTCATGCTTCTGCTACCTCAACACTATGTCACTGGGCCACTCTGTGGTCTCCTTATGCTGCTGCCACCTCACCACTTTGTGGTCTCCTCATGCTGTTGCCACATCACCATTCTGCGTTCTCCTCATGCTATTGCCACCTCACCACTATGTCACTGGGACACTCTGTGGTCTCCTAATGCTGCTGCCACCTCACTACTATGTCACTGGGCCACTCTGTGGTCTCCTCATGCTGCTTCCACATCACCAGTCTGTGGTCTCCTCATGCTGATGCTACCTCAACACTCTGTCACTGGGCCACTCTGTGGTCTCCTTCTGCTGCTGCCACCTCACCACTATGTCACTGGGCCACTCTGTGGTCTCCTTATGCTGCTGCTACCTTACCAGTATGTCACAGGGCTACTCCGTAGTCTCCTCATGCTGCTGCCACCTCACCACCATGTCACTGGGCCACTCTGTGGTCTCCTCATGCTGCTGCCACCTCACTACTATGTCACTGGGCCACTCTGTGGTCTCCTCATGCTGCTTCCACCTCACCACTATGTCATTGGGCCACTCTGTAGTCTCCTCCCACTGCTGCCACCTCACCATAGAAACATAGAATGTGTCAGCAGATAAGAACCATTTGGCCCATCTTGTCTGCCCAATATACTGAATACTATGAATAGCCCTTTGCCCTATCTTATATGAAGGATGGCCTTATGCCTATCCAAAGCATGCTTAAACTCCTTCACTGTATTTGCAGATACCACTTCTGCAGGAAGGCTATTCCATGCATCCACTACTCTCTCAGTAAAGTAATACTTCCTGATATTACTCTTAAACCTTTGCCCCAAACCTTTGCCCCTCTAATTTAAAACGATGTCCTCTTGTAGTAGTTTTTCTTCTTTTAAATATTCTCTCCTCTTTTACCTTGTTGATTACCTTTATGTATTTAAAAGTTTCTATCATATCCCCTCTGTCTCGTCTTTCTTCCAAGCTATACATGTTAAGGTCCTTTAACCCCTTAGGGACATAGCCTTTTTTCACCTTAAGGACCAGGCCATTTTTTGCAAATCTGACCAGTGTCACTTTAACCACCTCCGGACCGCTGTACGCACAGACGCGTCCTGGAGGTGGTTGATTCATTCCGCCTGGACGCATATACGCGTCATCTCGCGAGACGCGAGATTTCCTGTGAACGCGCGCACACAGGCGCGCGCGCTCACAGGAACGGAAGGTAAGAGAGTTGATCTCCAGCCTGCCAGCGGCGATCGTTCGCTGGCAGGCTGGAGATGTGTTTTTTTTAACCCCTAACAGGTATATTAGACGCTGTTTTGATAACAGCGTCTAATATACCTGCTACCTGGTCCTCTGGTGGTCCCCTTTGTTTGGATCGACCACCAGAGGACACAGGTAGCTCAGTAAAGTAGCACCAAGCACCACTACACTACACTACACCCCCCCCCGTCACTTATTAACCCCTTATTAGCCCCTGATCACCCCTGATCACCCCATATAGACTCCCTGATCACCCCCCTGTCATTGATTTCCCCCCTGTCATTGATCACCCCCCTGTCATTGATCACCCCCCTGTAAAGCTCCATTCAGACGTCCGCATGATTTTTACGGATCCACTGATAGATGGATCGGATCCGCAAAACGCATCCGGACGTCTGAATGAAGCCTTACAGGGGCGTGATCAATGACTGTGGTGATCACCCCATATAGACTCCCTGATCACCCCCCTGTCATTGATTACCCCCCTGTCATTGATCAACCCCCTGTAAAGCTCCATTCAGACGTCCGCATGATTTTTACGGATCCACTGATAGATGGATCGGATCCGCAAAACGCATCCGGACGTCTGAATGAAGCCTTACAGGGGCGTGATCAATGACTGTGGTGATCACCCCATATAGACTCCCTGATCACCCCCCTGTAAAGCTCCATTCAGATGTCCGCATGATTTTTACGGATGCACTGATAGATGGATCGGATCCGCAAAACGCATCCGGACGTCTGAATGAAGCCTTACAGAGGCGTGATCAATGACTGTGGTGATCACCCCATATAGACTCCCTGATCACCCCCCTGTCATTGATTACCCCCCCCTGTCATTGATTACCCCCCTGTAAAGCTCCATTCAGACGTCCGCATGATTTTTACGGATCCACTGATAGATGGATCGGATCCGCAAAACGCATACGGACGTCTGAATGAAGCCTTACAGAGGCGTGATCAATGACTGTGGTCATGACCCCATATAGACTCCCTGATCACCCCCCTGTCATTGATTACACCCCTGTCATTGATCACCCCCCTGTAAAGCTCCATTCAGATGTCTGCATGATTTTTACGGATGCACTGATAGATGGATCGGATCCGCAAAACGCATCCGGACGTCTGAATGAAGCCTTACAGGGGCGTGATCAATGACTGTGGTGATCACCCCATATAGACTCCCTGATCACCCCCCTGTCATTGATTACCCCCCCTGTCATTGATTACCCCCCTGTAAAGCTCCATTCAGACGTCCGCATGATTTTTACGGATCCACTGATAGATGGATCGGATCCGCAAACTGCATCCGGACGTCTGAATGAAGCCTTACAGGGGCATGATCAATGACTGTGGTGATCACCCCATATAGACTCCCTGATCACCCCCCTGTCATTGATTACCCCCCTGTAAAGCTCCATTCAGACGTCCGCATGATTTTTACGGATGCACTGATAGATGGATCGGATCCGCAAAACGCATCCGGACGTCTGAATGAAGCCTTACACGGGCGTGATCAATGACTGTGGTGATCACCCCATATAGACTCTCTGATCACCCCCCTGTCATTGATCACCCCCCCTGTCATTGATCACCCCCCCTGTCATTGATCACCCCTCTGTAAGGCTCCAGACATTTTTTTGGCCCAAGTTAGCGGAATAATTTTTTTTTTTTTCTTACAAAGTCTCATATTCCACTAACTTGTGTCAAAAAATAAAATCTCACATGAACTCACCATACCCCTCACGGAATCCAAATGCGTAAAATTTTTTAGACATTTATATTCCAGACGACTTCTCACGCTTTAGGGCCCCTAGAATGCCAGGGCAGTATAAATACCCCACATGTGACCCCATTTCGGAAAGAAGACACCCCCAGGTATTCCGTGAGGGGCATATTGAGTCCATGAAAGATTGAAATTTTTGTCCCAAGTTAGCGGAACGGGAGACTTTGTGAGAAAAAAATTAAAAATATCAATTTCCGCTAACTTGTGCCAAAAAAAAAAATTTCTATGAACTCGCCATGCCCCTCATTGAATACCTTGGGGTGTCTTCTTTCCAAAATGGGGTCACATGTGGGGTATTTATACTGCCCTGGCATTCTAGGGGCCCCAAAGCGTGAGAAGAAGTCTAGTATCCAAATGTCTAAAAATGCCCTCCTAAAAGGAATTTGGGCACCTTTGCGCATCTAGGCTGCAAAAAAGTGTCACACATCTGGTATCGCCGTACTCAGGAGAAGTTGGGGAATGTTTTTTGGGGTGTCATTTTACATATACCCATGCTGGGTGAGAGAAATATCTTGGTCAAATGCCAACTTTGTATAAAAAAATGGGAAAAGTTGTCTTTTGTCAAGATATTTCTCTCACCCAGCAAGGGTATATGTAAAATGACACCCCAAAACACATTCCCCAACTTCTCCTGAATACGGCGATACCACATGTGTGACACTTTTTTGCAGCCTAGGTGGGCAAAGGGGCCCATATTCCAAAGAGCACCTTTAGGATTTCACAGGTCATTTACCTACTTACCACACATTAGGGCCCCTGGAAAATGCCAGGGCAGTATAACTACCCCACAAGTGACCCCATTTTGGAAAGAAGACACCCCAAGGTATTCCGTGAGGGGCATGGCGAGTTCCTAGAATTTTTTATTTTTTGTCACAAGTTAGTGGAAAATGCTGATTTTTTTTTTTTTTTTTTTTCATACAAAGTCTCATATTCCACTAACTTGTGACAAAAAATAAAAACTTCCATGAACTCACTATGCCCATCAGCGAATACCTTGGGGTCTCTTCTTTCCAAAATGGGGTCACTTGTGGGGTAGTTATACTGCCCTGGCATTCTAGGGGCCCAAATGTGTGGTAAGGAGTTTGAAATCAAATTCTGTAAAAAATGACCTGTGAAATCCAAAAGGTGCTCTTTGGAATATGGGCCCCTTTGCCCACCTAGGCTGCAAAAAAGTGTCACACATCTGGTATCTCCGTACTCAGGAGAAGTTGGGGAATGTGTTTTGGGGTGTCATTTTACATATACCCATGCTGGGTGAGAGAAATATCTTGGCAAAAGACAACTTTTCCCATTTTTTTATACAAAGTTGGCATTTGACCAAGATATTTATCTCACCCAGCATGGGTATATGTAAAAAGACACGACAAAACACATTCCTCAACTTCTCCTGAATACAGAAATACCAGATGTGTGACACTTTTTTGCAGCCTAGGTGGGCAAAGGGGCCCATATTCCAAAGAGCACCTTTTGGATTTCACAGGTCATTTTTTACAGAATTTGATTTCAAACTCCTTACCACACATTTGGGCCCCTAGAATGCCAGAGCAGTATAACTACCCCACAAGTGACCCCATTTTGGAAAGAAGAGACCCCAAGGTATTCGCTGATGGGCATAGTGAGTTCATGGAAGTTTTTATTTTTTGTTACAAGTTAGTGGAATATGAGACTTTGTATGAAAAAAAATAAAATAAAAAAAATCATAATTTTCCACTAACTTGTGACAAAAAATAAAAAATTCTAGGAACTTGCCATGCCCCTCACGGAATACCTTGGGGTGTCTTCTTTCCAAAATGGGGTCACTTGTGGGGTAGTTATACTGCCCTGGCATTCTAGGGGCCCAAATGTGTGGTAAGGAGTTTGAAATCAAATTCTGTAAAAAATGACCTGTGAAATCCGAAAGGTGCTCTTTGGAATATGGGCCCCTTTGCCCACCTAGGCTGCAAAAAAGTGTCACACATCTGGTATCTCCGTACTCAGGAGAAGTTGGGGAATGTGTTTTGGGGTGTCATTTTACATATACCCATGCTGGGTGAGAGAAATATCTTGGCAAAAGACAACTTTTCCCATTTTTTTATACAAAGTTGGCATTTGACCAAGATATTTCTCTCACCCAGCATGGGTATATATAAAATGACACCCCAAAACACATTCCCCACCTTCTTCTGAGTACGGAGATACCAGATGTGTGACACTTTTTCGCAGCCTAGGTGGGCAAAGGGGCCCATATTCCAAAGAGCACCTTTCGGATTTCACAGGTCATTTTTTACAGAATTTGATTTCAAACTCCTTACCACACATTTGGGCCCCTAGAATGCCAGGGCAGTATAACCACCCCACAAGTGACCCCATTTTGGAAAGAAGAGACCCCAAGGTATTTCGTGATGGGCATAGTGAGTTCATAGAAGTTTTTATTTTTTGTCACAAGTTAGTGGAATATGAGACTTTGTAAGAAAAAAAAAAAAAATCATCATTTTCCGCTAACTTGTGACAAAAAATAAAAAGTTCTATGAACTCACTATGCCCATCAGCGAATACCTTAGGGTGTGTACTTTCCGAAATGGGGTCATTTATGGGGTGTTTGTACTTTCTGGGCATTGTAGAACCTCAGGAAACATGACAGGTGCTCAGAAAGTCAGAGCTGCTTCAAAAAGCGGATAATTCACATTTTTGTACCATAGTTTGTAAACGCTATAACTTTTACCCAAACCATTTTTTTTTTACCCAAACATTTTTTTTTTATCAAAGACATGTAGAACAATAAATTTAGAGCAAAATTTATATATGGATGTCGTTTTTTTTGCAAAATTTTACAACTGAAAGTGAAAAATGTCATTTTTTTGCAAAAAAATCGTTAAATTTCGATTAATAACAAAAAAAGTAAAAATGTCAGCAGCAATGAAATACCACCAAATGAAAGCTCTATTAGTGAGAAGAAAAGGAGGTAAAATTCATTTGGGTGGTAAGTTGCATGACCGAGCAATAAATGGTGAAAGTAGTGTAGGTCAGAAGTGTAAAAAGTGGCCTGGTCTTTCAGGGTGTTTAAGCACTGGGGGCTGAGGTGGTTAAGTGCTGATAACTTTAAAACACTTTGACTTATCCAGGCCATTCTGAAATAGTTTTTTCGTCACATATTGTACTTCATGACACTGGTAAAATGAAGTCAAAATTATTATTTTTTTGCATAAAAAAATACCTAATTTACCAAACATTTGAAAAAATTAGCAAATTTCAAAGTTTCAGTTTCTCTACTTCTGTAATACATAGTAATACCCCAAAAAATTGTGATGACTTTACATTCCCCATATGTCCACTTCATATTTGAATTATTTTGGGAATGATATTTAATTTTTTGGGGATGTTACAAGGCTTAAAAGTTTAGAAGCAAATCTTGAAATTTTTCAGAAATTTACAAAAACCCAATTTTTAGGGACCACTACAGGTCTGAAGTCACTTTGCGAGGCTTACATAAAAAAAACACTAAAAAATGACCCCATATAAGAAACTACACCCCTCAAGGTATTCAAAACTGATTTTACATACGTTGTTAACCATTTAGGTGTTGCACAAGAGTTATTGGCAAATGGGGATGAAATTTTAATTTTTTTTGCCTAATTTTCCATTTTAACCCATTTTTTCCACTAACAAAGCAAGGGTTAACAGCCAAACAAGACTGTATCTTTATTGCCCTGACTCTGCCGTTTACAGAAACACCCAATATGTGGCTGTAAACTACTGTACGTCCACACAGCGGGGCGTAGATGGAAAGGTGCGCCGTTTGGTTTTTGGAAGGCAGATTTTTCTGGACTGGTTTATTTACACCATGTCCCATTTGAAGCCCCCCTGATGCACCCCTAGAGTAGAAACTCCCTAAAAGTGACCCCATCTAAGAAACTACACCCCTCAAGGTATTCAAAACTGATTTTACATACGTCGTTAACCCTTCAGGTGTTGCACAAGAGTTATTGGCAAATGGGGATGAAATTAGAAAATTTCATTTTTTTGCCTAATTTTCCATTTTAACCCATTTTTTCCACTAACAAAGCAAGGGTTAACAGCCAAACAAGACTGTATCTTTATTGCCCTGACTCTGCCGTTTACAGAAACACCCAATATGCGGCCGTACACTACTGTACGGCCACACAGCGGGGCGTAGAGTGAAAGGTGTGCCGTTTGGTTTTTGGAGGGCTGATTTTTTATGGACCGGTTTATTTACACCGTGTCCTGTTTCAACCCCCCTGATGCACCCCTGGAGTAGAAACTCCCTATAAAGTGATCCCATCTAAGAAACTACACCCCTCAAGGTATTCAAAACTGATTTTACATACGTTGTTAACCCTTTAGGTGTTGCTCAAGAGTTATTGGCAAATGGGGATGAAATTTGAAAATTTCATTTTTTTGCCTAATTTTCCATTTTAACCCATTTTTTCCACTAACAAAGCAAGGATTAACAGCCAAACAAGACTGTATCTTTATTGCCCTGACTCTGCCATTTACAGAAACACCCAATATGTGGCCATACACTACTGTACGGCCACACAGCGGGGCGTACAGTGAAAGGTGCGCCGTTTGTTTTTTGGAGGGCTGATTTTTATGGACTGGTTTAACCCCCCTGATGCACCCCTGGAGTAGAAACTCCCTAAAAGTGACCCCATTTTGGAAACTACGGGATAAGGTGGCATTTTTTTGGGGACTATTTTTAGGGTACATAATTTTTGGTTACTCTATATTACATTTTTGTGAGGCAAGGTTACCAAAAATTGAAATTCAGAAATTTCATCTCCATTTGCCATTAACTGTTGAGGAACACCTAAAGGGTTAATAAAGTTTGTATAATCAGTTTTGAATACCTTGAGGGGTGTAGTTTATTAGATGGGGTCACTTTTAGGGAGTTTTTACTCTAGGGGGGCATCAGGGGGGCTTCAAAAGGGACAGGGTGTCAATAAAAAAGGCCATCAAAACCATGTCGGTCCTTTCCTTTTGCGGCCTCCCTTTTACTATTACAGCAGTTTACAACAACAAATGTGGAATTTCTGTAAACTGCAGTATCAGGGTAATAAATATTAACTTTTGTTTGGTTGTTAACCCTTGTTTTGTTACCGGAAAAAACGGATTGAAATGGAAAAGTGCCAAAAATAGCGGTTTTGGCACCGTTTTTTTTCTGACCGTGTTAATCTGGGGGGTTAGGTCATAGGATATTTTTATAGAGGAGAATCTTACGGACGCGGCGATACCTAATAAGTCTACTTTTTTCACAATTATTTAGGTTTTTGACTATATTATCCATTATCATTATTATTATTTTTTTAATACGATTATCTTATGTGGGGGCTCATTTTTTGTGGGATGAGCGGACGGTTTTATTGGCACTATTTTGGGGGCTATATGACTTTTTGATCGCTTGCTATTAAACTTAAAATGTAAGGTGACAAAAAAAAAACTTTACACCTTTTTTTTTTTTTCTGGACCGTGTTAATCTGTGGGGTTAGGTCATTGTTTTTTTTTATAGAGGAGATTATTACCGACGTGGCGATACCTAATATGTCTACTTTTAATAAATTTTTTTAGTTTTTTTGGGTGTCTCAAGTCTGAGAACCAGTTTTTTTTATCCGATGTCAGTGCTAAATTGGGATATAAATTTAGTACTCCATGGAAGTTTGATACTCCCTGAAGCAACCGTCAATGCAGAGGCCCGGATGATCGGGGCACGTGTCGCACTGAGTAGTGGTGTCCTTCCGTATCCCCCTCCTGCGACACACTCTGCACTTTTTTGGGGTTCGTCCCTTCTTTCCAGTATGGGGGACCACACCTGGAAAGTGTTGGCCAGGGACGATCCGGGCGCCTACAGTTCCCGAGGTACTCCGGCCTGCTCTTTCCCTGTCTGAAAAGATCGGGGCCTTGAGCACTGCCTCATAGAGCTGAAGGAATGTCCCTGTGTTGCCAGCGCTCCGGGACAGCACAAAAGAGTTGTACATGGCAACCTGCACCAAGTAGACCGCAACTTTTTTGTACCATGCCCGGGTTTTGCGCATGGCGTTATATGGCTTGAGGACTTGATCAGAGAGATCAACTTCTCCCATATACTGATTGTAATCGACGATACAATCGGGCTTGAGGACCGTTGCCGTGGTACCTCGCACAGGGACAGGGGTGATGCCGTTACCATGAATTGTGGACAGCATAAGGACATCCCTCTTGTCCTTATACCTGACCAGCAACAGGCTTCCAGTGGTAAGGGCACGGGTCTCACCCCTGGGGATAGGTACCTGGAGGGGGTGGGCAGGGAGGCCGCGTTGATTTTTCCGCACGGTCCCACAAGCGGACGTGGATCTGGCGGCAAGGGACTGGAACAAGGGGATACTGGTATAAAAGTTATCCACGTAAAGGTGGTAACCCTTATCCAGCAGTGGGTACATAAGGTCCCACACAAGTTTCCCGGTAACACCCAGAGTGGGGGGACATTCTGGGGGTTCAATCCGGGAATCTCGCCCCTCGTACACACGAAATTTGTAAGTGTACCCTGAGGTACTCTCACAAATTTTATATAGCTTCACGCCCTACCTTGCTCGCTTGGAGGGCACATACTGGCGGAAAATGAGTCTCCCCTTGAACGCAATGAGAGACTCATCAACCGCGACCTCCCTTCCAGGTACATAGGCCTCCATAAATTTGTCCCCAAAATGATCGATGGCCGGCCGTATCTTATACAGACTGTCATGGGCAGGATCACCTCGGGGGGGACATGCTGCATTATCGGAATAATGCAGACATTTCTGGATGACCTCAAACCGGGAGCGTGTCATAGCCGAACTGTAAAGTGTGGTCTGGTATAGGACGTCCCCACTCCGGTACAGCCTGACACTGGGTTTCTTGACCAGGCCCATATGCAGCACGAGGCCCCAAAATGTCCTAATTTCGGCTGCACTGACCGGCGTCCAGCCACCGGGCCTGGCCAAAAAGGAGCCCGGGTGTTGAGCAACGAACTGTTGGGCGTACAGGTTCGTCTGCTCCACCATCAGATTTACCAGTGGGTCACTGAAAAAATGACAAAAAAAAGTCATATTCAGTGTAGCCCACTGTGGAAATCTGGATTCCTGATTGGCCTACAAAATCAGGAATCACGGGCTCGTATCGCTCGGGGCTACACCAGACTAGTTCACCGGCAGGGTGCTCCAGTGGATTTAACTGGTGGGCCGGGAAACCAGTACGAGCCCCAGAGCTGCTTGTACTAGTGTCGGCCACAGGGTCCCTAACATGGCGGTCCCCTTGCTCCGCCTGGCGGCGTCTCCGCCACCTTGGGGGCTCATCATCATCGCTAGATGATGAGGAGGACGCGGATGACAACAGGAATGTGGGGTCGTCCTCACTGGGACTCTCGGAGTCGGAGGCAAGCTGGGCGTATGCCTCCTCGGCCGAGAACGTCCGGTGGGCCATAGGGGAGTGTGTGTCTGCGTGTGTATGTGTGTGTGTAACTCTTTATTTGGTGTGCGTGTGTGTGGGGGCACGGGTGTTCGCGTACTCACCCTAAAACTAACAGAATAAAATTTAAAAAACTAACTAAAAAAAAGGGCAAAAAATGTAAAAAAAAAAATTCAAAACCACTGATCAACCGTCCGAAGTTGATCAGCGGTGGGGTGTGCGATGCGCTAACAGTGGCCGGACGCTAAGAGTGCAGGCCACAGTCAGCGTACACAAAAAATAAATAAAAATCCTGCAACCCAAAAAAGTTGGAGGGGTGGGTATGGGGGGGGCAAGCGGCAGCATCCCTGGGGGGTCTAGGGTCACACAGACCCCAGACACCCTAACTTAGGGTGATGCAATAAAAGTTTTACAAACTAACTTTCCCTTTATTTGCCCTGTCTAACCCAAACTTTCCCTATGCTTTCCCTATGTACCTGAAGTTCAGATGCGGGGTGCTGGGGCACAAATCGGGTCCTGGAGGGCACAGATGGGGTGATGCTGGCACCGATGGACGACGTGCAGGCAGCTCCTCTCTCCTCCGGCTCTGGAACACAAAAGGTGGAGGAGAGGAGTGCCTGCATCTTTTGAATCTCCCGCCGGGACCGGGTTCCAATCACCGCCCGCCACGCGGTGGTGATCGAAAATACACAGGGCGTACAGGTACGCCCTGTGTCCTTAAGTACCAGGACATAAGGGCGTACCTGTACGCCCTATGTCCTGAAGAGGTTAATCTTTCCACTCTGTGGTCTACTCATGCTGCTGCCACATCATCACTCTGTGGTCTCCTCATGCTGCTGCCACCTTACCAATATGTCACTGGGCCACTCTGTGTTTTAGTCATGCTGCTGCCACCTCACCACTATGTCACTGGGCCACTCTGTGGTCTCCTCATGCTGCTTCCACCTCACCACTATGGAAGAAACGAGACGCTGAACTTTACGTCCAACGTGTGGACCTTAGGAGGCGCACTGACACAACCGGTCATAGACAGTATTTAGGTTTCAGCTATTTGCATTTTATTCATAGACAACACGTTTCGGGGTACTGGGGACCCCTTTATCAAGTCTAAAAGGTGGAATAGTAAAAAAGGACACATATATGGAAAGTCACAACGCAGGTGTACCCATCCACATAAGGAAACGATAATATAATGCTAATTATAAAATGGTATATAAAAATGTATATAAATATACGTATATATAAATAAATATGAATACATGTGAGGATGAAAATAAAAATTGATTAATACTAATGTATAAAAATAAATGCAATCAAATTATATACATTAGTATTAATCAATTTTTATTTTCATCCTCATTCATATTTATTTATATATACGTATATTTATATACATTTTTATATACCATTTTATAATTATCATTATATTATCGTTTCCTTATGTGGATGGGTACACCTGCGTTGTGACTTTCCATATATGTGTCCTTTTTTACTATTCCACCTTTTAGACTTGATAAAGGGGTCCCCATTCCCCCGAAACGCGTTGTCTATGAATAAAATGCAAATAGCTGAAACCTAAATACTGTCTATGACCGGTTGTGTCAGTGCGCCTCCTAAGGTCCACACGTTGCACGTAAAGTTCAGCGTCTCGTTTCTTCTACCATTACCCGAGTGGCAGGGTGGCTCCTGCCCAAGGCGACCGGACGAATCTAGGCTGCACCAACCATTGCAATTCTCTGCTTTTTGCCTTCATTGTGGTTGCGCCCAAATTGGTGCAACCCCAATAGGTGAGCAAACTACCTTCTATAATAGATTTTATCTTTTATTGAACATACTCACCCTATGAGCGCCTTTCTCTATTTTTATCGCCACAACTTGCTGACCTCACCACTATGTCACTGGGCCACTCTGTGGTCTCCTCATGCTGCTGCCACCTCAACACTATGTCACTGGGCCACTCTGTGGACTCCTTATGCTGTTTACACCCTCCCCACTCCATGACTGGAGTATTTTACCTTTTTGGCCTGGTTGACATCCTAATTTATTTGACCCTTCTTAGGATCTGTCATAAGGACGGAAAAATAAAATGCACAACGGATCCTGTCTATGTAGCAGCTGTAAGGCCTGTATAACATGTTCCCTATTTTGCATCAGAACTGGCTTATGATTTGGTAGCCAAAAGCAGGAGTGGGTACAAAACACAGAAGACATTCAAATATTCCATTCACATGTGATCTCTGTTTTGGATCCACTCCTTTGTTTTGGGCTTTAGCAATACTGATGGATTACTGACCAAATGCTGACCGAGTGAAGGCAGATGATCAACAGACAGGATCCGTTTTTTGGAGGTTATTGTTCTGACGGATCAGAGGAAGGGCAAAATAATCAGTGACATCAACACAAACTTACTGGTGACACCCTCTCTACTCGTATAAGTGTTAAATAGAACAGGTTCTGTAGACATCTATGTGGAATCAGCTGATGATGGTGTAAAAGGAGTGTGCTCTTTCACACTATAGTAGGATTTTGGGCCTCTGCATAGTTCTTTATACCTGGCACTAACATTGACCTGTAAGGCTGAGTTTACACTACATTTATTTGGTCAGTTTTGGCCCCATAACTGCCCAAATTAGTGAAGTGTGCAGTGATTCTAAGAGTGATGCCTGTCATCTGCATGTCATACTGACTCACAGTATTATTTCACTACCACAGCAGACTCCCTATGCCTGTTACTGCAATGCACAGTGTTCTACACCACTATACAGGCTCTCTGCAGTCAGGAAATAGCAGTTTTTTTATGTGATTCGTCACAAATAAATTTGGATTGAATCAAATCTTTTGGGAAAATTCGGTGAACTGACCAAATAGAATTTCTGAGAAATTCGCTCATCTCTGTCCTCCTCCACTGCACAACTAATTAGTACCATCCCAAAGGGTTCCATAACTGTGGAAAGAATATCAAAACATTACCTCCCCATTGATACCTATAGGAGTTGCTTCTGTTGCTAACTGTCAGATGCCACAGTGAGCTTACCTTTTCAATTAAGACCATGCACCAACCTTCGACCTAACCACTCTACTTCCACAGGATGTTCAAGTACACATAACTTTCCGGCACTCCCTCAACTTCCATCTAACAGCGCTCATCTAATAGGGCACTCTTATCTCTGAGTCTCAGACACACTTCTCAGGACACTTAAAGGGGTTATTCAAAACTAAATAATCCCCCTACAATACCTGGAGCCGTCACACTGAGCATACTTACCTGGTTCCCGGCGCTGGTTTCCTTTCGCATTGTTTCACGGCCGTCCATTTGTCGATGGGGGGTGGTTGGTGCGGCCAATAGCAGACCGTAGCAGTGACCTGCTATTGGCTGTGGAATGATTCGGGAGGTAAGCATGGTTATTGTCACGGGTTCGGGCATTGTAGGGGGAGTTATTTAGTCTTGGATAACCCCTGAGAGGTGTGTTTGAGACTTAGAGGTAAGAGCGCCCTATTAGATGGAAGTTGATGGAGTGCAGTAAAGCTATGTGTACTTGATTTTCCTGTGGAAGTAGGGTGGTCAGGTCGAAGATTGGATCATGGTCTGTTAATTGAGAAATTTGGGTATGCATTCTGTTTGTCTATGGAAAGGTGCACTTTAAACTCTTTTAACCCTTTCGCTACATGTACAGCATTGGAGCGATGGACAAACATGGTGCCCAATCGCTCGTGCAGCGGGCATCATGGCTGGGGGGTCTCCGTTGTTTCAAACAGCAGAGACCCACAGCTAATTACAGTGATCGGCATTATTAAAGCCTTTAGATGTCAAATGAGATCACGGCATCTAAAGGGTGAAAAACCTGGAAGCTCATGCATAATTGATTTTAATACGCTGAGCCTGGCTGAAGAGGCTCAGGGCATTAAAGCTGCAATTCTTATTTTGGACACCAGGTGGCAGGCCAACATAAGATATGAGCAATTGTGAGCAATAACTGGATTTTAAAAATCCTTGATTGTTCAGAATAAAAAAAAGAAATTGGATTTTGTACGCTCAAATACGAGCTTCAAAATCATAACAAAAAAGTGAAAAAGAGTTAAAAGATATATAATAAATAAAAAAATAAAATCTCCACCCTTTCCGTATAAAATATAAATATAAATAACAAAAAATATAAACATCATGAGTATCACCGTGACCGAAAACGCCCATATTATCAAAATATTAAAAAAAAATTCCAATACGGCGAATGGCATAACGGAAAAAAGGGTCAAACTGGCCAATTTGCCATTTTTTCATTGCTTCTCTTACACAAAATTTTTTATAAAATGTAATCAAAAAGCCACACACACTCCAAAAAAGTATCAATATAAACTACAGATTGTCCCACAAAAAAATGAGCCCCCACACAGCTCATTAGATATAACTATAAAAAAGTTATGGGGGTCAGAATATGGTATTATGAAAACAAAATTATTTTTCAAAGTTCACATTTATTTTTACACTATTTAGACATAAAAATCCTACACATGTGGAGTATTGTTGTAATCAAACTGACCCAGAGAATGAAGGGCATGGGTCAGTTTTGCCGCAAATGGAATGCCGTGGGAACAAAAACCAAAAAACAGGGGAGAGATTGCGTTTTTTTTTCCAATTCCACCCCATTTGGAATTTTTTTTATTGCCTCCCACTACATTTTATGCCAAATTAATGGTGGCATTAGAAACTACAACCTGTAATATAAAAAAAATTATGATTCAAGGAAGATAGGGAAGAAAAATGAAAACGCAAAAATGAATAAACCTCTGGTATCCTAAGGGTGAAAAATTGATCACAAAAATTGAATTTAAAATGAGTCACACTGTGTAAGCATTAGGGCTCGAGTCCTGCGGGAACGTGTGGGAACGGCGTTCCTGCACTTTTTTCATAGCAGGAACGCTGTTCCCTTTCAGGGCCGCCTGTCTTTAACGCTGGTCGCCAGGCAAAAGGACCAGGAGGCGGTGAAGGCTTTGTACTCACCACTTTGAAGGCTTTGTACTCACCACTTCCTGGTCCTCGGCTGTCGGCTGTGCAGAGCTGCCCACGGGCATGAGGCGCTCTGTGACGTCACGCTGTGCGCAGCCTTTACAGCACAGCCAACAGCAGGATCATCGCGTAGGAGGAGCGGCAGCGGCGTCTAGGAGCAGGAGAGGGTAAGTGTTGTTTTATTTTATGAGGCGGCTGATGGAGAGGCACTGACTAGGGGGGCCTAGAGGATGATGTAGAGGCACTGACTGGGGGGCCTGGAGGATGATGTAGAGGCACTGACTGGGGGGCCTGGGGGCTGAATGAGAGGCACTGACTGGGGGGCCTGGGGGCTGAATGAGAGGCACTGACTGGGGGGCTTGGGGGCTGATGGAGAGGCACTGGGGGGCGACTGGTGAGAGGCACTGGGGGCTGATGGAGAGGCACTGGGAGCTGGTGAGAGGCACTGGGGGCTGATGGAGAGGCACTGGGGGCTGATGGAGAGGCTACTAGGGGCTGCTATGAGGCTACTGGGGGCTGCTATGAGGCTACTGGGGCCTGCTATAAGGCTACTGGGGGCTGCTATGAGGCTACTGGGGGCTGCTATGAGGCATTAGGCTCTTATCTGAGCTCTGATTGGTGGTCATATTGGGGTGTGATCTGAGGTCTTATTGGGGTCTTATTAACATTGGGGATCTTATTGGGGCTATTAGCTGAGGTCTGATTAACATTGCGGGTCTGATTGGTGGTCTGACCTGAAGTATAATGAAATTTTTTTTTTTTCCGGAGCAGCTTGGAGAAAAAAGGCCTCACAGTCTCCCACACTCCTTCTGCCCGGCCAAGCCAGCCAGCACCCCTGAGGCCAAGCCTGTCAGCACCCCTGAGGCCAAGCCTGCCAGCAAACCCTGAGGCTAAGCCAGCCAGCACCCCTGAGGCCAAGCCAGCCAGCACCCCTTAGTCTTCAGAACTGTAAGTAAATTATATATAAGGGGAGCTTATAATATGAAAGAGACGAATTACGCCTGAACAGACATATAGCGCAAATTCCAGTTTTTATTTACGTTTTATGTTGCACTGAAGTGGCTCTTGGGTGAGTTCCCACACTTTTTTCCCCAGGACTTGACCCCTGGTAAGCATAGATGCAGGTACAAGGTCCACACCACAATTATATACAAATACACAGATATAACATTATACGGTACGTAAATTAGTAAACATTGCCAATACATTTAGAAAACTTCCTACTTCAGTTTGATAATCAAGTGGAGCAAGTTAATAGTACTAATACCAACCCATGTTAATAGAGTCTAAATAATCTTCATCTACTCCTAGTCATTTTTAATTAAATTGCTTGCATTATTGGTTGACTGCTGTGTGCTGGTACAGCCAATTACAGTATTGCATTTGTATATGACTATGTTATAGTAGTGGTTTATGCTGGTCTATTATACTATTAGGTATGTACATGGTTGCTTCTAAAGGTATAAACATACGCAGTAGAGAGATGTCAGTCAAATGCTCCTTAAGCTGGCAGCCATCTCTTCTGACTCTTTTCATAAGATTGGCTTAGCAAAGCATGCATGTGTCTTGAACAGGGGGGAAAGCTGTTGAGCAGTAAAAATCCCTCTATGACATCCACATACTCTAAAATTCATAGAGTCAGGAGTTGGCTTTGTGAGTCATAATGGGCCCATAGTCTTTCTTGCCTGAAGACCCAGACCATGTTGTGTAGTATAAAGGACATTTTAAATGGGCCGATGCCCAGGTAATTATCAGGAATTAACATTAATTATAACTTCCTGATCGTGAGTGGAGGTGTCAGCTGCATTTACATGCAGCAATCATCTTCTCTGTATATGCAACCAGGGGCGCAACTACCATAGCGGCAAACCATGCAACTGCTATGGAGCCCAGGACAAGAGGGGGCCCAGTTGGGATCATCCACTCTTCTACTGGGGGTGAAAACTTGGTCAGGACTCTACCCTCTAAAGGAACAACTATTAGCAAATGACCCAAGGGTCATTGAAAGGGATTCAGGCAGAGACCCTTCTGTCCTGTGTGGGGGGCTTGGTTTGATCCTTGCTATGGGGCCCTTAATTATCTATGTATGCCAGTGTATGCAACTATGATTCTTCATATCCATAGAGATAGATTGTTTGCTGGCAGCACCTTCCTTTTTACACAGGACAATGTGCTGCTGGTAAATTATGATTTGATATGCATAAAATATACGATCAACTGATAAAGAAGCGTTTGCTCATTCATGGGGTGATTGGCAGCACAATAGTAATTATCAGGAATAAGCATTTGTACGAACACTCAACCCGAATAATTGCCCTGATCCACAGCCTACGTATATAAAAGGATCTTAAGTCTGAGTTCACACTTAGCAGTATAGTGCAAGCATATGTTACTGCTCTATGGAAAAATTAGTTTTTTTGCAATTTTTTAAATGGAATGTTCTAGAAATTCTGCTATGGAGAATACATAACAAGACCTAAAAACTGGATCACAATGTAAGGGAGACCTTCTGACATATCATTCAATTACAGTTAATATCTAACTGCTGCAGATATTCCCATAAACAAAAGAACCAACAAACTGTGAAACAAGTCTATTTCTGAAAATACAAAAAAAAAATCATGGCATTTACTTATTATTATGCCATGTAACCTTTTCTAACTATTATAAAAATAGCAGCATTCACTTCTATCCTTGACCTCCCTATTTACATATTTTTTTTCCTTTTCATTTAACCATTTATCTACGAGAATTCTTTTTAACAATTGATGTATCACACTACTACCCATCATGTAAAAGTTATTTCCCTTACTTAATTAACCCATCCCCTTCCATAGCATCCAATCCCATATATTAGCATTCTACTAACTATACAGGGCCATGCAGTGAATAATAATGTAACAGGTTCAGACATTAACCAATGTTATGTTAATCAATGGCAGAGAACATGCAAATACATGCAGTTGATAGACATACACCAGTGTTATTTGTATCCAGTTCTCCTTCTAGAAATAGAATGATATTTTCATTATTCCTTATGAAGACTTGAATGTCAAAAACATAATTGGTATATGTATTATAATCTTCCTTCATATCTGCATAGATTCATTAGGAATCCCAAATGCTGGCACAGAGAATAAAGCCTCCCTGTCCCATTTCCTTTCAGCACTAAAAAGTTTAAAGGGATTTCCCTCCTCTGTAACTTTCCTTCCCCTGTGAGGTGAAGGAGAGGGAGAAAAAAAACTGATTGTATTATTTTTGGAATGAGAAAAAGTCCTTATAAGGCTGTCATCTGGCGCATCTCTCTGCTCCCTCCCTTCTCCCTCCATCACTTACTCCCTCCCTACGCTCTTTTCACGTAAGATGCTGTTGCTGGGAGACAGGTTCCTGTTGCTAGGGCTGCGTGGGAGGAAAACCGTGTTAAAAGAGTTGAGAGAGAGAGAGAGAGAGAGAGAGAAAAAGAAAAAAAGAAAGAAAGAAAGGAAAAACATAGGAATATATGGTTACTATAAGCAAATACTATCATAAACAAAAGAAGAATTAACCTGATATGTTGTTTTTAAATAGTACCTGTTACAGGAGATAAACCCCCTGACCTTTACAGCAGTTCTTCCCACGAGGTCATTTATTAAATCAGATATTTTAGTTTTGTGGAGTAAAAAATTTGCAAGTCATGGCAACTGCGACATTTTTAGAGAAACTGCAACATTTTTGCAACATTTTGTGATAATTGCCACTTTTCACAGTGGTCTATGTTTAAGAGATAAAAGTGAGATTAGACCTGGATTATGGATCATTTACTATCTGCAACTTTTGCTAAAGTCACAAAAAGTTGCAGTCCACGCCAGGCAACCCCCTGGTCTACTTTTTCCCCTCAAGGTATAAATTACGTTACACTCACGCCACATATATTATTAGAGTGCACCAGTTCAGAAATTTGGTGCAGGCACACAAAGTAGTGCAAAGTCTGTTTGTTTACTGCGTGTGACGTACCAGGCTTAACATTATGGCTAAGGGCCCTTTCACACCTGCGTTCTTGTCTTCCGGCATAGAGTTCCGTCGTCGGGGCTCTATGCCGGAAGAATCCTGATCAGGATTATCCTAATGCATTCTGAATGGAGAGAAATCCGTTCAGGATGCATCAGGATGTCTTCAGTTCCGGAACGGAACGTTTTTTGGCCGGAGAAAATACCGCAGCATGCTGCGCTTTTTGCTCCGGCCAAAAATCCGGAACACTTGCCGCAAGGCCGGATCCGGAATTAATGCCCATTGAAAGGCATTGATCCATATCCGGCCTTAAGCTAAACGTCGTTTCGGCGCATTGCCGGAGCCGACATTTAGCTTTTTCAGAGTGGTTACCATGGCTGCCGGGACGCTAAAGTCCTGGCAGCCATGGTAAAGTGTAGCGGGGAGCGGGGGAGCAGCATACTTACCGTCCGTGCGGCTCCCCGGGCGCTCCAGAGTGACGTCAGGGCGCCCCAAGCGCATGGATCATGTGATCACATGGATCACATCATCCATGCGCATGGGGCGCTCTGACGTCATTCTGGAGCGCCCCGGGAGCCGCACGGACTGTAAGTATACCGCTCCCCCGATCCCCGCTCCTACTATGGCAACCAGGACCTTAATAGCGTCCTGGGTGCCATAGTAACACTGAACGCATTTGGAAGACGGTTCCGTCTTCAAATGCTTTCAGTACACTTGCGTTTTTCCGGATCCGGAGTGTAATTCCGGCAAGTGGAGTACACGCCGGATCCGGACAACGCAAGTGTGAAAGAGGCCTAAGCGGACACTTCCGTCTAGCAGTGAGCCCGGTGATATCACCGGCACAAATGAATGATCTATAGCGCAGTCCTAGGCTGATTTGGAGGCAAGGTAGCTTAGTACTTGCCTCTAAAACAACTGCTGGCAGCACTATGGACCACCCATTTGTGCCGGTGATGTCATTGGGCTCACTGCTAGGCGGAAGTCTCCACTTAGCATAGTGATGGGAAGCTCGGTACGTCACTGGCAGTAAACAAACACAGGCTTGTGCTGCACGATGCAGCGTGACATGGGGGAACATTGGAGCAAAGAAATGCACCGATCCTCCAGTCATATATAGTAAAAGAATAAAGAATGGCATATATCCGGATTCAGCCCTGAAGCTGGAGAATCCCTTTAAAGCCTCATGCACACGGCAGTTGTTTATGTCTGCATCTGAGCCGCCATTTTGGCGGCTCGGATGCGGACCCATTCATTTCAATGGGGCCGCAAAAGATGCGGACAGCACTTCGTGTGCGTTCCGCATCCGTTGCACCGTTCCGTGGCACCGCAAAAAATATATAGCATGTCCTATTCTTGTCCGCGCTTTTCGGACAAGAATAGCATTTGTATTAAAGGCTGTCCATGCCGTTTCACAAATTGCGGATCCGCGATTTGCAGACCGCAAAGCACACCACGGTCGTGTGTATGAGGCCTAAATGTGTGAATACTTATGGCAATAACTGAAAAAATATATCACATACAAAAATAAGTCAAAACAATCAATGAGGTAAATCCAAGGTAAAATTTATTTGTACAAAACTATATACACCTATTAAGGAAAAGAGTGGAGCAGTCCTGGTACATTTGTAGTACTTAGGTTGCAGACTGAGGACTTTTGGGCATATCAGAGTAGTACTTATCTATACAGAAAATCAGTCACTACTCGCCAAACAAATGAAAAAGTGTAATAAAATGAAAAGTCTAATAGTTTTTACTATTGTACAATGCAGTCTGTGTTGGTTGTGAAAGGGTTGGTATAGCTGGCGCAGGTTATGGCAAAATACTGGTGTTTATGCTGTCAGAACAACAATGTGTGCGTGGGAAGCGTAAGAAAATATATCCTACATGAGACGGAAATGGCTTATTGTCAAAACTGTGCAGCATAAGAGAAGGTTGGGAGGGAAAAGTAGATGATAGAGTGAAGATACAATTGCTAGTATAATACCATGAAATTGAAATATAACCAAGGAGCTATAAATAGATACAATAAATACAATGGATGCTATAAATACTACATACCAGCTTCATCACTATTCATCTTTCACATAGAACTAATGTAGGCTGTTCTGGCATGGGAGCCACAAAATATACAAGAAATAAAATCTGAATTGTGAAGCCACATAAAGTCTTACAGTACAACAGCCTATCAAACAGCCAGATGTTAAAAAGAATAAATGAAACAGGTCGAACATTTCAGTAGGAAATTGTGGTGGTGTCATGACCGGCATGCCGATCACATACGTGACGCAAAGGGAGGGAAATAGGAAGGCCCTGTCCAAGGGAGAGGGAAAAGTGGTGACCCCTAACTCACCTTGAGGCTGGCACCTGACTGCCCTGACGTCCCTAGACGGGTTTCTCACCCGTACGCCGATCACGTGCCTAAACCCTGGCTTTCCCTGAGATGAGCCCTAGGTAGTGAATAGGGCGGTGGGAACACTAGTCCGCACCACTAATACTAAAGGAAAACACCAAGGAGAGGACAGACAATACAGACAAACATATAATCCCAGGTGGGCGACAACAGCAGACAACAAAAGCCCAACAGGGATCCGGAGGGTAACGCTCTGGAACAACAACCAGGAATCACAGCTACACAGCTCCAGTGGGTCAGTCTAGAAGTCCAGGCAGGAAGCTCTATATCTGGCAACCAGAGAAGTGGGAGATGGGAATATAAGGAGGTTGGGATTGCTGGACAAAAAACAGCTGAGGAGGAGAAGCTACAGATCCCTGAGTGAGCCAAAAAGGATTGCAAGGCAAACCCAGAAAGCTACCATTAAGAAACAGCACTATCTTTAGACATAGATCGCGCAGCCACCCGCTGCGACTTCCTGACCCCGGGTATAACGGAGTCAGACGTGGCTCTTGACACCCTCGTGACAGTACCCCCCTTTCCACGAGGGGCCTCCGGACACTCAGGACTAGGTCTCTCAGGATGAGAGGCATGAAAAGCCCGAACTAACCTGTCGGCATTTACCTCAGACGCTGAGACCCACATTCTTTCCTCGGGACCATAACCCCTCCAATGCACCAGATATTGAAGAGAGCAGCGGACCCGACGAGAATCAACAATTTTGGATATTTGAAACTCTAGATTACCATCAACAACAACAGGAGGGGGTGGCAGCGGTGACGGTTCTAGAGGTGGAACATACTTTTTGAGTAACGACTTATGGAAGACGTTATGGATTTTAAAAGTTTGAGGTAGCTCCAGGCGAAAAGCCACGGGGTTAATGATGGCTACTATTTTGTAAGGACCAATGAACCTATGACCCAGTTTCCAAGAGGGAACCTTTAACTTAATATTCCTTTAATAATTCGAGACGCAGGTTTAACGGTACAAACAATTTCTCTGAGGGGCAAGAGACCGGGGCGTCCCCCTGGGCCTCTAACACCTTCCCCTCCAGAACAGAGTGTACAGCCGAGACAACCACTCCTCTTTGTAAAATGGGTACCGGATCACCCACATTACCCCCTCCAGGGAAACTACGAGATAATGCATCTGCCTTGGTATTTTTTGCCCCAGGACGATAGGTGATGAAAAAGTTAAACCTGGTAAAAAATAGCGACCACCTAGCTTGTCTAGGGGTGAGACGCTTAGCTGATTCGAGGTACAGAAGGTTTTTGTGGTCCGTAATCACCGTGACGGGGTGGATTGCCCCCTCTAAAAAGTGACGCCATTCTTCAAAAGCTAGTTTAATAGCTAATAGTTCCCTATTGCCAATATCATAGTTCTTCTCTGCTGCAGACAGTTTTTTAGAAAAGAAAGCGCAAGGACACCATTTGCCAGGAGACTGACCCTGAGACAGTACAGCCCCCACTCCCACCTCTGACGCATCGACTTCAACAATAAAAGGCTGGGAGACATCCGGTTGGATTAGTACAGGTGCCGAGGTAAACCTCTCTTTTAGAGAGGAAAATGCAATTTTAGCGGCGTCAGACCATTTAGAAAAATCAGTCCCCTTCCTAGTCATGTCAGTAAGGGGTTTGACAATCACCGAATAATTTTTAATGAACTTTCTATAGAAATTTGCGAAACCCAAGAAACGTTGCAGTGCTTTAAGGTTCTCAGGAAGATCCCAATCTAAAATTGCCTGGACCTTCCTAGGATCCATACGGAAACCTGAAGCAGATAATAGATATCCCAGGAACTGTATTTCCTGAACGGCGAAGACACACTTTTCAATTTTCGCATATAATTTATTAGTTCGTAGGACCTGCAGTACCTGTCTGACATGTACCTCATGTGTTTTCAGATCAGACGAATAAATTAAAATATCATCTAGGTATATCAGCACAAACCTGCCGATAAGATGACTAAAAATTTTATTAACGAAATGTTGGAAGACAGCAGGAGCATTGGTCAGACCGAAAGGCATGACTAGATTTTCATAATGCCCCTCCGGGGTGTTAAAGGCTGTCTTCCACTCATCCCCTTCCTTGATACGAATCAGATTGTAGGCCCCCCTAAGATCAAGTTTGGAGAACCACCTAGCACCCGCAATCTGATTAAACAGGTCAGGAATGAGAGGAAGAGGGTATGGGTCTTGGATGGTTATCCGATTTAGTTCGTGGAAATCTAGGCAAGGATGCAGGCCCCCATCTTTCTTTTTAACAAAGAAAAACCCTGCAGCCACAGGTGATGAAGAGGGTCTGATGTGTCCTTTAGCCAGACTCTCGGAAATATAATCTTTCATGGCTTGTCTCTCGGGACCCGAAAGATTATATAACCTGGTCTTAGGTAATTTTGCCCCGGGAATCAGGTTAACCGGGCAATCATAAGGACGGTGAGGTGGTAACTTCTGACAACCCTTTTCAGAAAACACGTCCTCAAAGTCCGAAACAAATGTAGGTAGAGTAGCTATGGAGGCGACTAAGCAATTGCTATTTAAGCAATTTTCTCTGCAATGCTCACTCCACTCCAATATCTCCCTGGCCTGCTAATCCACCACTGGATTGTGCGCTACCAACCAGGGAAGACCCAATACCACAGGAGTGGGAAGGCCCTCCAGAACATAACATGATAGACACTCGTTATGGTGGTCCCCTACCCAAAGGTGTAAGTTATGGACAATGTGAGTGAGGTTTCTCTGAGACAGAGGAGCAGAATCAATAGCGAATATGGGAATAGGTCTCTGTAGCGTACAGAGAGACAAACCCATAGTGCGGGCAAAATGGGCATCTATCAAATTTACCCCTGCTCCACTGTCTAGAAAGAAAGAAATAGTCTCCGTCTTAACACCAAAAACAACAACCGCTGGCAACACAAATTGAGATGTTCGTATGGAGGAAACGTATACCCCCCGGCTGACATCCTCCACACAGCCTGGGGTTAGTAGTTCTGACGGTATTTTGTTTTTAGAAAGGAAGGACAGACATTAATGAAATGACCCCTCCCCCCACAGAAAAAGCAAACCGCACGCCTACGGCGACCTGACGAGTAGTTCCTCTTAGCTGCATAGGCTCGTCTAGGTCCGTACAGACTAACTGCTGCTTCGGAGGGGTTACCAATTGCTCAGGATTTTTCAATCTGTCCCTAAGACGTCTATCTATTCTGATAGAAAGGGACATAACAGCATCCAGGGAAGAGAGGGTCTCATACAGCGCAAGCGCATCCTTAATCCTTTCGGATAACCCAGAGCAGAACTGACTCCTGAGAGCCGGGTCGTTCCACTGGGTATCCGTAGCCCACCTACGAAACTCTGAGCAATACTCCTCTGCTGGCCTCTCTCCCTGTAGGAGTCTCCGTAATTTCGACTCAGCCAGGGCGACTCGATCAGGGTCATCATATATTAGACCCAAGGCCCCAAAAAATTCATCCACTGACTGGAGAGCCTGTGAATCAGTGGGTAAAGAGAAGGATTGCCCAGGATTGCGGGTCCCCCTGAAGCAGGGAAATAGCAATCCCCACCCGCTGTTCTTCATTACCAGAAGAGTAAGGGCGCAGCTTAAAATATAACTTACAGGCCTCACGGAACGTTGAAAATTTGTCCCTTCCCCCACAAAATCTGTCAGGAAGAACAACCTTGGGTTCCGCAGCAGCCTGGTTACCCATAGCAACCGCTGGGCTTGCGGTATGTTGCAATTGCTGCTGTTGCTGGAGGACCGACGCCTTAAATCCTGCCACCTCCAAAGACAGGCCTCGAAGTTGCTTTGTCAAAGCAGCAATAGGATCCATACTGGATTCTAAATAGGCAGAAAGAAATTATTATTATTATTTTTTTTCCCCTCTTTCTACCTACGCAAAATAAGGGCCAGATATAATGTCATGACCGGCATGCCGATCACATACGTGACGCAAAGGGAGGGAAATGGGAAGGCCCTGTCCAAAGGAGAGGGAAAGGTGGTGACCCCTAACTCACCTTGAGGCTGGCACCTGACTGCCCTGACGTCCCTAGACGGGTTTCTCACCCGTACGCCGATCACGTGCCTAAACCCTGGCTTTCCCTGAGATGAGCCCTAGGTAGTGAATAGGGCGGTGGGAACACTAGTCCGCACCACTAATACTAAAGGAAAACACCAAGGAGAGGACAGACAATACAGACAAACATATAATCCCAGGTGGGCGACAACAGCAGACAACAAAAGCCCAACAGGAATCCGGAGGGTAACGCTCTGGAACAACATCCAGGAATCACAGCTACACAGCTCCAGTGGGTCAGTCTAGAAGTCCAGGCAGGAAGCTCTATATCTGGCAACCAGAGAAGTGGGAGATGGGAATATAAGGAGGTTGGGATTGCTGGACAAGAAACAGCTGAGGAGAAGAAGCTACGGATCCCTGAGTGAGCCAAAAAGGATTGCAAGGCAAACCCAGAAAGCTACCATTAAGAAACAGCACTATCTTTAGACATAGAGCGTGCAGCCACCCGCTGCGACTTCCTGACCCCAGGTATAACAGAGTCAGACGTGGCTCTTGACACCCTCGTGACAGGTGGTGAGTTTGCGTGGTCTGATCTGTACAGCCAGCTACCCATTAAAGGGTACTGACTAAAGAATCAAGTACATAGTCTGGTGTCAATGTCCAGTCAAAATATACTGACACTGGTTTAATGTTTTAGTAAAACTTTGTCATCCTCAATGTCATTGGTGCTAAACTCTATCTATAGCAGGCAACAGCTGGAGAGCCATCTGCGGAAGGCCTAAGTGCTATATTTGTCTAGACACTGTTTGGTAAAGACTGTTTTAATATTAGCCGGACATTCAGTTTAGAAATGTATTTCTGCTTTATTATATCTGTCTATCCCATTTGTTTATAAAGAACACAATTTTATTTACCTATTGATTGTATATATGTTATATGCAGATGACTGTGTATTTCACAGCCATGTGCATATCTATCTATCTATCTATCTATCTATCTATCTATCATCCATCTAACTGAAATAAACCTATATCTCTTTTTCTCTTTTTTTTGCCTAGCTCCTGTCCTTGCTCTCCCCTCCTTCCCCTTCACCCACGCATTCTCTCCCACAATCTCTCTCACCCCTCTCTATTCGCCCCTCCTTATGATGAATTCCTTATTTTAGCTCTTCTATTTATAACTCAATGCTAGCAACGCATAACTGGTAGTGGCAATGCCAGCTTCCCCCTCCAAATACTACTATACCCCAAAATGTATACTCACCACAAATATCTGTACTAACAGTTTGTTTTTCATAGGCTAAATGCATATACAGCGCTGGACTGAGGTATGCAGGGACAGTGCTCGCCAAAGCAGAGTTAATATCTTGGAATGGTAAAAAGACTGTATAGTCATACAGTTCCAGAATATACTTATCCCCAGTGCTGCTAACATGCATAGTACACCACAGAATGTTAACCAGTTAGTCTATATAGGGGGTCAGCAGGCACAATGCTACATTGCACTTAAGTATTGTAAGTATCTACCTCACATTGGAGACATTTTAATTTTATTATACTTGAAATCTTTTCTTTCTGCATGTAAATGCAGATCATGGATCCATACCTGTGTGAAGTTGGCACCCCATGTTCTTAAATTTAAAAAATAAATACACCATTCGTTTGTGCTGCGTTTGTGCTGCTTTGTGCCGCAAAAATGAACGTTTGTGCCGGTTCGGTTCCTGAGATATTGCGCGTTAGATTTTTGTGAAGCCCCGCCCACTTTCCACCCCATGTTTTTAAATTTCAAAAAGAAATACACCATTCGTTTGTGCTGCGTTTGTGCTGGTTTGTGCCATAAAAATGAACATTTGCGCCGCTTTGGTTTCCGAGATATTGCGCGCTTGATTTGCTGAAACCCCGCCCAGTTTCCACCCCATGTTTTTAAATTTTAAAAAGAAATACACCATTCGTTTGTGCTGCGTTTGTGCTGGTTTGTGCCGCAAAAATTAACGTTTGCGCCGCTTTGGTTTCCGAGATATTGCACGCTTGATTTGCACCCCATGTTTTTAACCCTGACCCTAGACCCCCCAGGTGTGCTGCAGCTTGCCCCCCTCCCACCCCCCCACAACTATTTTTGGGGCACAAGCATATTATTTTATTTTTTCCTTCGTACGCTGACTGTGGCCAGGACTCTTAGCGTCCGGCCACTGTTTGCGCATCGCACACCCCACCGCTGATTAATTTCAGACGGTTGATCAGCGAGTTTGAATTTTTTATTTTTTTTTAATCACATTTTTTGGCCTTTTTTTATTTTTTTGTCTGTTTGGTTTAGGATAAGTTTGCGAACACCCGTCCCCCCACACACACGCACACCAAATAAAGTTTATCACGCACACACACACTCCCCTATGGCCCGCCGGATGTTCTGGGCTGAGGAGGCATACGCCCAGCTTGCCTCCGAGTCCGAGAGCCCCAGTGAGGACGAGGATGACCCCACTCTCCTTTTGTCATCCGCGTCCTCCTCATCATCTAGCGATGATGATGAGAACCCAAGGCGGCGGAGACACCGCCAGGCGGAGCAAGGGGACCGCCATGCTAGGGACCCTGTGGCCCACACTAGTACGAGAAGCTCTGGGGCTCGTACTAGTTTTCCGGCCCACCAGTTAAGTCCACCCGAGCACCCTGCCGGTGAAGTTGTCTGGTATACCCCAGAGCGTTTTGAGCCCGTGATTCCTGATTTTGTAGGCCAACCAGGAATCCAGATTTCCACAGTGGGTTTCATTGAATACGACTACTTTAGTCTTTTTTTCAGTGACCACTTTGTAAATCTGATGGTGGAGAAAACGAACCTGTACACCCAACAGTTCATTGCTCAACACCCGGGCTTTTTTTTGGCTAGGCCCGGTGGCTGGACTCCGGTCTGTGCAGCCAAGATGAGGACGTTTTGGGGCCTCGTGCTGCATATGGGCCTAGTCAAGAAACCTAGTGTCAGGCATTACTGGAGTGGGGACGTCCTCTACCAGACCCCACTTTACAGTACGGCCATGACACGTACCCGGTTTGAGGCCACCCGGAAATGCCTGCATTATGCAGATAATGCAGCATGTCCCCCCCCAAGGTGATCCTGCCTATGACCGCCTGTACAAAATCAGGCCAGTCATCGATCACTTTGGGGCCAAATTTGTGCAGGCCGATGTACCTTGAAGGGAGGTCGCGGTTGATAAGTCTCTCATTGCTTTCAAGGGGAGACTCATTTTCCGCCAGTATGTTCCCTCTAAGCGGGCGAGGTATGGCGTGAAGCTGTACAAACTTTGCAAGAGTACCTCAGGGTACACTTACAAGTTTTGTGTGTACGAGGGGCGGGATTCCCGTATTCAACCCCCAGAATGTCCCCCCACTCTGGGTGTTAGCGGGAAACTTGTGTGGGACCTTATGCACCCACTGCTAGATAAGGGTTACCACCTGTACGTGGATAACTTTTATACTAGTATCCCCTTGTTCCAGTGCCTCGCCGCCAGATCCACGTCCGCTTGTGGGACCGTGCGGAAAAATCAACGCAGCCTCCCTACCCACCCCCTCCAGGTACCTATCCCCAGGGGTGCGACCCGTGCCCTTACCAGTGGAAACCTGCTGCTGATCAGATATAAGGACAAGAGAGATGTCCTTGTACTGTCCACAATTCACGGTAACGGCATCACCCCTGTCCCTGTGCGAGGTACTGCGGCAACGGTCCTCAAGCCCGATTGCATCATCGACTGCAATCGGTATATGGGAGGAGTTTATCTATCTGATCAAGTCCTCAAGCCATATAACGCCATGCGCAAAACCCGGGCATGGTACAAAAAAGTTGCGGTCTGCTTGGTGCAGGTTGCCTTGTACAACTCTTTTGTGCTGTCATGGAGCGCTGGCAACACAGGGACATTCCTTCAGTTCTATGAGGCAGTCCTCAAGGACCTGATCTTTTCTGACCGGGAAAGAGCAGGCCTGATTACCTCGGGAACTGGAGGCGCCCGGATCGTCCCTGGCCAACACTTTCCAGGTGTGGTCTCCCATACTGGAAAGAAGGGAAGGACCCAAAAAAGGTGCAGAATGTGTCACAGGAAGGGGATACGGAAGGACACCACTACTCAGTGTGACACATGCCCCGATCATCCGGACCTCTGCATTATTGGTTGCTTCAGGGAGTACCACACTTCTATGGGGTACTAAATTTATTTTCCCCTTCCCCAATTTAGCCACTGACAATCGGATAAAAAACTATGGTTCTCAGACTTGAGACACTAAAACGAAAAAATATATATATATATAATATTTAGTAAAACTAAAATAAAAATAAAAAGTTGACATATTAGGTATCGCCGCGTCCGTAAGAATCTGCTCTATAAAAATACCCCATGACCTAACCCCTCAGATGAACACGGTCAAAAAATAAAATAAAACCGGTGCAAAAAAAAGTTTTTTTTGTCACCTTACATCACTGTTGTACCGTTTTTATTTTCTTTTTTGACCATGTTCATCTGAGGGGTTAGGTCATGGGGTATTTTTATAGAGCAGATTCTTACAGACGCGGCTATACCCTATTTGTCAACTTTTTTTATTTATTTTAGTTTTACTAAATATTTTTGAATTTTTTGTTTTTTTGTTTTAGTGTCTCAAGTCTGAGAACCATAGTTTTTTATCCGATTGTCAGTGGCTAAATTGGGGAAGGGGAACATAAATTTAGTACTCCATGGAAGTGTGGTACTCCCT